>NW_024351729.1:24733105-24767455 GCF_902729225.1 Pteropus medius | reverse complement strand
GTTTTTTGAAAGGAAATCTAAGTCCCAGTGGCCAAGATACATAGGGACAGGAAAGTGAACCGGAAATAATCTTTCTAAAACTTTGGTTCTCTGCGTTGCCTCCTGTGTCCAGACTTCTAGAGATGGTCGTTAAGGTTTAGATGCTTACGGCAATTACGTCGTCATTCGTTCATCTATCTGTTTAGTCTGCAAGGATGTAACGAGAAGCTACCATTACTGGATACTGTACTCAGCTCTAGAGATTTCACAGCAAACAGGATCGGCTCATTTGCTGCTGCTATTGAGGTAGGAATGTGTTCTACAGGGAAAGATGACCAATAAACCTCTAAAAATGTAGTTCATTACGGAATTACAGTTGTGCAGAAGGAGGGTCTGTAAGAGGGAGGGTCTGTAAGAGAGAGGGTCTGTAAGGGAGAGGCTTTCCTCATGGTTGGCATAAACATCAGGGGAGTTTCCTCATTTCTTACAAGCTGGAGATAAGGACCATTTTGCACTGGAGGCTAAGGGCTGAGCTCTATGATGTCAGGGGCAATCAAGAAAAAAAAAAGGCATGAATGGTACAGGATCTGAAAAATCTGCTCTAATTTTTCAGTTTTCCTAGAAACCAGCTAGCTACCTGTAGTCTCCCAATTAGGTCAAAGTTGGCTCTGTGAGGAAATAGGAAAGTAAAGACCTCACTCAATTAACAACACATCACTGCCCACACCAGCTACCTCATGTCAACTCGAAACCTAATAACTTCATTTACTGATGTCACTGTTGACAAGTTCTTGTCAGCTGTGCTGTTAGTTCCGGTTTGAATCACGTTCAGGAATCTGGCCCCTCGGTCAGCTCCCTTGAGTCAGCGGGTGCTGTCACGCAGCTGCCATCAAGGTGTGGCCCACTGTAAGTGGTCAGAACCCAGGGCTCGGTTACCAGTTTGGTGAAGGCTGTTGTGTTAGCAAAGGTGGGAGGCGTTTTGAAATTAGCAGTGGAAATGAGGGCCTAGTTTGACTCATTTTGAAGGACAGAGCCACGGGAAGAATCAAAATTTGCTCCTTATGTCACTTGTTTGGTATCTTAAGTCCACTTAAAGGAACATCTTATGACCATGGAGAAAAGCAAAGTTAGTCCCTTATGTCATTCGCTTGGAACCCAACCACTGATCCCAGCTCCTTGCCTCCACCCTGGTCCAGGAGACCCTCATCCCTTCCTGGACTCCAACGACAGCCGCCTAACTTGTCACCCTGCTTCTGTTAGTCCTTCCGGCCAGCCGTGCTCCACCAGCAGCCAACACGATCTTTTGGAAAATCTCTAGCAAACCATTTTACTATATTGAGTACATACTGTAAACTCCTCCTCCTAGAGTGTGGACTCTGATGGCCTCAACCTTGGCAGTGACCTGCAAACAATCCCCCAAAACAGCACTATTCTTCCTGTCCCTCTAATACTGGCTCACCGGCAAGGCCTGGACAACTTTCTCTTTATCTTGGAATGCTTTCCCTATATAAGCATTTGCTGTCCCTTTTTTAGCTCAGGGCCCAAGTCAAGTGTCACCTGCGAAAGGCCTTTCCTAAACACCTGCTCCAAACCCTTTTCCCACTCCACCCTCAATGCCTGTCACGTCACTGGTTGTGTTCTTCCGTTAAACTATATCCTTGCCACTAAAGCGTATGCTCTTCAAAAGCACAGACCCCGTCAGTCACCCCCTCTCTGTGCCCGGCGTACGTAGGGGCTTAACAAGACATTTGGAAAGAGGGAGTTTTGACACCATAGAGAAAAGACACTTCTTTCATTCTCTTCTCTGATTTCGATACATGGCAGAAAGAACATAGGAGCACTCAGAAATCTCTGCTAAGACAGAGAAGAGAAAGCTTAATAAAGAGTTTGAAGTTATGAATTTATTGGGGGGTGGAGGGAGGTGTTTAAGTAAGCCCATAACTCGATCCCGACTTCCCTGATGAGCCCACAGCAGCCCTGGGAAGGAGACGACACACGCTGCATGAACTGCTGAAGAGCATGGGAACCAAATCGTAAATGACATCAGGGGCTCTCAAAACATCTTTGGCTATTTTAGAATCATTGAGTCAATCAGACCATGGGAAGCACATAGACTTACAATAAAAAATTTAGAGATTCAAAAAGAGATTTTATAAATTATTTAGTCTGGTGTCTTCAGGGGAAACTGAGGCTCAGAGACCATAAGTTAGAAAACATTGGGACTGCAATTCAGGTTCGTTCCCCCCCACGGAGCCTGGCCTCCTGGCGGGCCTGCTGTCTGGATCCATTTTCTGCACCTACATATGTGTGCTGTGGGTTCCTGGTTGTGTTTTTGACATACCAAGTGTAACCTTGACATAGCCTTGAGAAAAAAGCTTCATTTTGTTCATGGAGATGATCATCCACCTGCCAAGTTTTTTTTTTTTTCCATTGGGAGAAGGATTTATGACTTCATTCTTTTTTGTTTATTTATTTTATTTTCCTTCAAATCTAAGCCTCTTTCGGAATGATCCTGCCTCAGGGCTAGGGAAAAAAAAGTGTCCTATTCTAATAAATAAAATGCAAGTTTTCTCATGATCTTAGCTTTCCTGACACAAAAATGATCTATTCTTGATGGCTGGTTGAAAGGACTTTTTAATGATTTTCAACCACTTCGTTATATACAGAATGGAAGAGTAATTAGCAAAGAGACTAAAGCATTTTCCTAAATCCAGGTAGGTAGACTACATCTTGTAAATAGATCCTAGAAAAGTTTTTAAGCCATTTATATCATTTTTGAAGGTTGGTCCAGAAGTTTGTTCTGAATAAGTAAAGATATTTATACATCTGAGATGTGTGTGGGTTATGTTAGTGATTTTCAGTTCTTTTGTGTTCGATAATATGCCCGATTTGTTCTCCTGCTTTCTTTAAATGGGTCGGCTGTCACTGTCTCCCATCCATATTTTCTGAAAGTAAGTCAATTGTTCCACTGTTTCATCACTTGTGACACATAACTGTGGGAACATATCAGCATCGTGATCTTGTTTCTGTTTTTATGAATATCAAATTTTATCACAATTGCTCTTGTGTGATATTTGGCATGAGATACAGACAAAGGAGCAGATTATGCCTTGATATTTTAGCCCTGGCATCCCTGGTTGTGATTTATAATTTATACCTGAAAAAGATTTACTGACCTAACGGATAATCCTTCCCAACAAAAGATAAACACACTTATAAGTCATCCGTCAGTGTAAGTCAGATGCACTGGGAAGGGACAAAGAATTCACCTGCAAACACTTTTGGCATCTTGCCCTTTCCCATGAATTCAAACTAATGACGGAAAGCTGAGGCTGCCACAGCCCTTTGGGTGGGACCAGCCTGACTTGCCATCCTGTAAAGAGGACTAAGACACCTGCCCTTCGTGTTTTGTAAGAGGAGATGAAATGGAAGCAGAGGGTTGGCCCTGGTGCTGTGGAAGTCAGATCTGCGAGTGCTCAGCTCTTGCCATTTTCCTTTTGTCCAGGTGGCCCTGTACAGAGCTCACAGGGCGGCCTTGACAAGTTGCTAGGTCATTCTTGTCAAGGTGGGTGCCTGTGGGCCCTCCGTGTCACGCAGCACATTCCCGTGAGCAAGTCACACTGCTTCCTTAGGACATTAATGTATCAATCCGATGTCTTCAGAATGTATGAAATAAACTGTCAAATGCCCCCAGCTCTCGGAAGTGTAACTGAGTCAGTGGGAGAGGGTGGGTTGGCACAAGCACTATTTTATGTAATAGTGAAGCCTTCGATGTCATCTCAAGTGTTCGGTCTGCTGCTCCTTGCTCCCATCTCTCGGATTGCCACTGCCACACCAAAAACAGTACACATTCCCCGTAAAGTCCACTTGATCTAGACTAGGACTCTTCAGGGAGCTTGCTGAGAATTTTTATTTTGTTCTCTCAGACATCAGCAGTGTTGGAGTAGTCAAACACATATCATATTAAATGCTGGCAGATAATTATATAAAATCACGAATCCGTGACATGCAATGCCAAAGACAGATGTTTAACCTGATCCTATCTGTTAAAATAAGTCACTTTTTTTTTTTTATCGTGGATACTCAAAAATTTTAAATTCTTTTTCAAAAAAATTCTCAATAAATAACATTCAGAAAGGCCACGTGAAGAGACTCCCTGATCACAGAACTCAACAGAGAACCCTAATGCATTAGCAACATTGAGGAGGTCAGTTCTCTTAAGCTTTTTTTTTTTTTCGAGATGCTCAAGCTCCATCGACATAACAAAAAAAAGAGGGCGCACTGAGCAGTTATTGCTGCAGACATTTCAGCTGCATAAATTATGGTTTGTGACAACTCGGGCTATGAAGTCCTTGGAATGACAATGACTAGCAACTGCTGCCAGAGTTAATCAAATAATTATTTAACAGGTGTCTCTCTTGGTCTGGCCCTGGCTTCAGAACATATTTCTTTCTTTCCTAGTCTTCCCGCAACCTTTATTATTAAGTAAAGAAACCAAGCAAGTACAAGATGTACATAGAGTCAATGAGAGAACTTCCAATTGAGCTGTGATCTCCCTAAATCAGTTCTTGTCTAAATCAGCTGGGAAATAGCCAGTGTGGCTGCCACAGCAACTCACTCCTCGGTGGCCATCACTGACCAGTACTTTAACTTTTTCTGAGTGGAACCAGCTTGTTGACTAAATTATTTTTTTTTCAGGAGCATTCCATTCAGAGGTCACCAGGTCTTTAAGATAACATTTTTATGCCCAGTTCTTTCTACAAGCAGCGGGTCTGGGTTAGGTGCATAAGATAAGTCCCCCGATTATCTGCAGGCACCTCTGAGAGGCAGTGCTCCTCACGGTGTCTTGGTGAGCAAGGTCTGCTTCCTCCCTGAAGGCAACAGCTTCTCATTCCACAGCCTCTTAATGCTTAGTACGTGCTCAGTAAAGGCTCTCATTATTACTATTAATATGTAAAGGATTAATAAATTTTTGCTAAAACATGAATGGTCAAATGAATACATGCACCCATATACCTCCTAATGGACAAACGTTTTACATAATGATGCTAATCACCTAGATTCAAGGATTAAATTCAGATGCAGTAGTGTGAGAAATGGAAGAAAAGAACAGCTGCTTCCTTTATCCAGTGCTCTGACCTGTTATTTGCAATCAGTGGATGTGTAATGAATCACTAGTCTTTATGTACCTCAAATATCAAAGAGTGAAGAAGACAATAGCTACTCATCAAAAAGTCTGTCTTATGTCAGGGGTAATCGAAGTCGTTGTGAATGGTTCGGATTGGAGTGCTCTCCTTGTGGTTGAGCTGTAGTCAGGGGCGAGGGTGAGGGTTGGTAGTTTATACAGCAGCACTTATTTAATCTTTCAAAATTATTCCCATATGTTTTCTGTAATTTCATATTCAAATTCAAGGCAGGGATTTGCTGTTTTAAAAAACACGATTAAAGTATTTGTTTCTCTTGATCTTTTTCTTTACATTGTGGACATTTGTGATTTTTACCTTCCATGTGTTTCCTTTCCTAATATAAACTTTACATATTAGAAAGGCAGATAAGCTTAAATTTTGCCATAACCTTAAAAACATGATGTTCAGTCATTCCATTAAGTGCTGCTCAGTCTACTCAAATTTTTATCTTCAATTGGATCGATAAACAAAAAAAAAATCAAACCAACATTTCTTTAAAGTTTATCAAAGAAAGTCATAGTTATTAATTTGTGATATTTAGGTATGAAATAAAGGGAAAAATACCCACAAAATTTATAGCACTCTGGGGATTAGATTATTTTCCTGAATTAACTGGTTTTTAAAGCAATATATATCATGTCCTAAATGAGAGATAAGAACAAGAGTTAGAGTAGAAGTCAGGAATCTTTATTTAACAAACTCCATATTTAAAAAATTTTGTGATTATAGTTTACTTTGCTGCCTTTGACTTTAAAATTATCACCCTTTATCAAATTGAAATAACTTGTTTCTAATACTATTTGATTGTGATTCAGTATAAATTCATTTTAACTCCCGTTTTAGGGAAAATTGTAAATGAAAGTTTCTAATCTCTTTGTGGTCAAACTCAGTAGCAACCTCTGGGCTTTAGGTCAGAACCGATCTTGTCTTTTCCAAAGATACTAAAGCCCTCCACTTGTCCTATCAGTTAAGTAAGTCACTGACATCTAAATTTGGAAGACTAACTGCCTTAAAAATTCCTCTGTGAGAGAGAATCCCAGGTTTACCTGCCAGATATTGGCGATACAAAGATTGAAGCCAGCAACCTTCATTCCCATCATCAGCACCTTTATATCTATGTGAGGTTAAGTGGAGTTTCTGATAATGGAATTAAGCCTTGTTAATATGCTGAATCTACTACTTAATTTGCTTCTCTTCCATGTTTAGTTGAACTTTGTCTGCTTTGGAACTTCTCCTGTTTAAGTTGGCTCTCTCCAAATTTACCAAAGAGAAATAACTCCTCAAGTAATTAGACTGTCTATTTTCAAGGCAAGTAGGGAAAATAAGAAGCTACTTCTCCATTGCCTTCTTTTTGTTTGTGTTCAGTAATTTTTATGGAGTTAATTTAAATTTAGCAGGCTTTATGTGACCTTGCTTCTAGAGGATTTATTGCATCTTATGTGAACACTGTCTGTATCTGACATTTTAGAATCTCTCACCTATTTATGGGACTATACTGCATTCTGTTCTGGAAAGAGCAAGTCAATTTTGGGCATAGATTTTTTTTTTGTCATTTTTTTTTTCTTTGCCTGTTTTTCTGAAAGTTACCTCTAAAGTAAGAGTGGAAACAATGGAAGGCGATGGAGTATAGAAAATAGGATCGAACCGTAGCTTGCTCAAAGAGATAGTCTGGATCATAAGCTATTGATGGAAAGAAGGAACTTTAAAAACCAAACCCAATAATTTGTTTAATTAAACAATGTGTTTACATATTTTTAAGATAAATTTTTTTTTACCTGATACCTAATCTTGTCTATGGTCCTTGGAGGACTTGTTAAAGGACCAGTTTCTATGGTTCAAGCCAAAATTGTGGTTGTCTGGTGGGGCCTCTTAGTCATCCTGAAGCATGCTAAAATCTGAGAATGACTGGTTCTGGCAATAGGAGACTGATATCCTAGCTGTATTTGGATCCAGGTCCTCTTCAATCTAATGACTTTTCTTTAGTCGACTGATGTCCTAAACTAGAGCTTGAGCCACACTAAGAATGACCTAAGAGACCAGTTATATCTTCCAAAGGGCTTGGACAATTCAGTGTCTATGGCTATCTCTTACTTGGGATTGAGAGTAAAGCTATCTCCACTGGCAGAAGGTTACAACAGTATTTGTCTACACGAGTCATAAATTCAAAGCATTTTAGCTGTTATTTTAGTTGTTCCATAATCTTAATGGGCTCAGAAACCAAAAATCAGTGTCGTTCTTTTATTTTATAGATGAAAACAGAATTTCTAGGAAAGAAAAACCCTAAAAGAATGTAATGTTAAAATTAATTATAATGTATAATTGCAAAAATTTCAAGTGCCTAAAAAAAATTACCCTCAAAATGAAGGAAAACTATCTCCCAAATCAGGCTTTATCATTTAATTAAGAAAATCAACTTTTGAAGGTGAATTTACTTGTTATAGTGCTGAGTCAAGTCAGCTCTCCAGTAAGATGGCTGATGGACAGTTCACTCTTTTTTAGCAATGGTAAGGAAGTGCTCTTTATTAAACTCTTTCATTCAGAACTGGGGAGGCACTGCAGGGTAACGGAGATCAAGGAACTTTGAATTCCAGACTTGATCCCGGTGTGCTCTAGAAGAAATGGCAGGCACGTCATTCATCTTGAAAATGAATACGTTGGACTAGATCAGGTGTCGGCAAAGTATGGCCCCCCAGGCCTGCCACCTGTTTTTGTAGGGTCTGAAAGCGAAGAATGTGTTTTATAGATGACATTTGCAATCAATTTGATAATAGGAAATGCTTTCTTTGAACCCCAATTAAGTGAAATGTTATCTCTCCAGATAAGAATTCTATGCTTCTTCTTAGTAAATCTGTATTACCAGAAAAAAAAGTACTTAATTACTACTATTATATTTTGAACTACATTGTAGAAATTGTAGAAACTTGTTAGAATTTTAGCTTGTTATGCAAATATGTTTCTATCCTTGGTCTTCCTCTTGGCCTGTAAAACCTAAATTATTTACTGTCTGGCTCTTTACAGGAATGTTTGCCAACCCCTGGATTAAATGACCTTTAAGTTCCCTTAACAGAACCTCAATTTTTGTCTCAACACATATTAATAAAACCAGTTGTGGAATGCGGATGACTGGGACAAAGTGGTTTGGCCACTGTTTGGTCATGTTTTGCTATTTGCAGATGGAATAGAATCGGATGGCCCCAAAGCAGAGCCTCATTTCTCCATAACGATTGTTCATCTTTACACTGCAGGTTTCAAAGGCAAAAGAAGAGGTCTGTAAGCATAGTAGTTCAAGCTACACTGCCTGGGTTAGAAAACCAACCCTGCCTTGGGTAAATGAATCCTTAACCTCTCTGCTTCAGTCTTCCCATCTGTCCTGTGTATTAGCATTCCCAGCTTCCCCGGAGATGGCTGGGGATTGCACCTTTCACAAAAACCTCAAAGCAGAAACCCTCTTTGACAGATCGTTTCCCTCTCCCATCATTTACTCTTACATTATTCATATGATAGTCTAATCAGTGAACAGTTAATCAGAACTAATTCGATAATGGCCATTAAGTGACTTTGATATTTCTGAAATACATTCATAATCATACCGAAAATACTGTATACCTAGTACACAGAAGGCAGAGCTGCCGGCACAGTACCCGTGGAATCTTGTGCCTGATTTCACGCGCACTTGAGGCTGGAGAGGCCTGTAGGCCTCCCAGAGCCGAATGTTCCTGAGTACCAGTTTGCATAACTGGCTCAGATTTCCCTAGGAGAGCCACTGTTGGGATTTGAGTTTTGACCCTCTGGAGAATCCATATTAAAATGCAAATTTGTTACCTAGGAAGGTAATTTTTAACCCATTAATGTCTATTTGTTAGTACTTTCGCTCAAATTAGTTTTTTTTTTTTTTTTTCAAATTAGCTAGCTGGCCGGGAGCAGTACTTAAATAGAAGTGAATCAGAGTGTCTGAGGTGGAATAAGGGGAAGTTTTAAATAAAAGTCCTAGGGTGATGGTGACACATCCCCCCCCTCACTGCCGTCAGCACCCAACATTTGCAAGAGTTCCCGTGCGCATACGTACACATCCCACAAGCACGCAGAAGACTTATAGTTCAAACTCTAGGCTAGCATTGCCCAAAAGAAATATAATGCATGCTATCTTGATAAGTTTATGGGTTTTTTTTGTAGACGCATTAAAAAAAATGTAAAATGAAAAAGATGAAATTAAATTTAATGATATTTTATTGAACTCTAGTATCGAAAATACAAACTAAATTAGTTTAAAAATAAAGACAATTAGGTACTACCCATCCTTCCGAATCTCTCTAAAAAGAAGAAAAATGACCGACATCTATATAGACGACATGTTTTAAGAGTAGGTTTAACTAGCTCCTTAAATTGGGCCTTACACCTCGTGTAAGTCATCCATGCACCAAGAAATCCTGAAGATACTACATAACCTTAAGAATATTTTTATTTTTGTTTTCAACTGAAAGTATTCCACAAGGAAACTTCTACAGAAGGGCTCGAACCTCCTGATAGTAGTTGCTGAGTCAATCAAAGGAGTTTTCTCTTCCTCTACTTCTTCATTTATCTCTTTGTTTTATTTAAAGTAAGCAGAAAGAACTAATTAATGCAATTCAAAGTTTGCATTGCATGTGTGAACTAATCTTCCCACAATGGTGTATTTAAAAGGCCAAGGAAGGCCCTCTGTCCCGTGGTACCCCATGCAGTAAACCTTTACCAGCAAGGGGGCAGGAAGAAGGTGTCTCCTGGGGGTGCAATTTGTCCAAAAGAACGATGGAAAACCATAACATGTGTCAATCAATGCTTGCTACACCAAAGACACCTTTCATGGAAATTTTGTTTGGAAGGAAAGATGTAATAAAATTTTTAAGATGCGAATAAGTGATGAATAAATAAATATGGTTTGTACTTACACATTCATGAACCAAATGCTGGAGAGCTATGAACCACACAGAGCAAAAAAATGTACTGAACCATCAGTTTAGTAGGTCATTTTGCATGCATCCAGCAAAATGGCTTTGTGCGTGAACAACCACTACTATATTTTGAGAGAGCCTTTCTAAGAATCCTGAAATATTAATAACATGGTCTTAATTTAGTTGAAGACAAAAGAATGTGTTAAGGGCAGCAAGGGTTGTCGGGAATAGCACAATGACAATTTTATATTTTCTGCTCATGTTTGTAAAAGCAAGAGGAAAAGAGAAACTAGTCAGTACGTTTAAAGAACAGAAGCCTTCAGTTTTACAAATAGGTATAAAACTGTATTCTCCAAATGAATTCATATATACATACTGTTGATAACATATTAATACCAGCTTCAAGGAAATGTAGAAAAAAGTTCCAAATTCATTTTTTCTTAAATTAACATATATATATATAATTTTTTAAATTTATTTATTTGTTAATTGAAGAAATGATTTTAATTTTTTCCCATGTCTACCTCTCTCCTTCCTCCTCCCTCCTCCCTTCTGGGTACCATTAGTCTATTGTCCCTGTCCGTGAGTCTCTGTTTATATATAATTTTTGAACTTTAAGAAATTCAAGCCATGCTACAATTTGATTTTCATAAATAATGAATTTAATTTTTTTTTTAACTGAAAAGAGTCTTATTGGAATAGAAGGGGAGGAATTAATAAGGCTCCCCACCCCCAAAGCTTTTGAATGTGCTCTGTTTTCACATTGCAATGATTTAGCACAGACCGATTTTTCTTGTCAATCTTTCTGTCCCATTGTGAGTCTTTAGGTTTTGATGCCCAATGAAATGAAGGTGCACAAGGATTAGTCAGGAGCATGGAGAGTTTTCCTCCAACATCCAGATAAGAAAATAAAAGCAACTTGTGTCTCCTTGGCAGTCCTAGCACCCACTGACCAAATTGCCGCAAGTTGCCTTTGTGGGCTGTGACCGAGTGAGTGACAGACGGCATCCAGTGGGTTCGTGTCCTAGTTCAGGGACTCACTGTGTTTGATGCGGAATGGACAAGCCTGACCTTCAGTGCCTCTTTTTGCCGAAGCTGGGATTTCTGATTTTAATCGAAACCCTAGGGCCAAAGTAAGCGTGACCAAAAAGCACCTTGCATGTTGAACCCTATCTAATTATGTGAAGTGTATAAACTGGGGACACATAAATCTCAGTCGTTGGAGTAACTTGTTTTTCTAAGATGCTCCGGTCTGGTGAAAGATGAAGGCAAATAAAGGAGAGATTGATCTCCGAGCTCTTTTATTGTCGGTACTCCACACGTCATAAAGTTTGGGCTCGTTAAAGGAAATTTTATAAACAACTTTAGTTAATAGTGGCGAAGTAACTGTGTGCTTTTCTGGAGCTTCTGCTAAACTCCCCTTCCGCTTGCCATTACAAGAACATGATTAAGAAAATACCAACAGGATGTGCGAGAGGGAGGAACAGACTTCAAGTAGAAGCCATATGGATGCTTGATAGATGAGTAATAGAGACAGGGAAGGTGGCCATATATGCTCAGCGAGTGAAACAGTTTAGTGGATTTCTTTCTAGCTACTAACTTGAATAAAACCTACTGGCTTACTGGCTTGCTGGCATGGTTGGTCTCTCTTGGTGGTCAGGTAGATGGACAAGTGCCTTATGGGTTCTCCTCATAGCTGGTATTTTTGATAGTATAGAAACATCCTAAGAATGCGATAAATGGAAAGAGTTGAGAGTAAATCATACTGAAAAGATTGCGGGTAACTCACTTTTTAAAAAAATCTCTGGGCTTATGAAATAACTTTATATTTAATGGCCTTGTCACTACGGGTTTAATAGTGATAGTGTTTGTCAATTTTTATTTCGGATTGAGACAGATTTGGGAGGTGATCAGGAAGGACATAGAAGAGAAAAAAGGGGGAGCAAAGCTCTGTTAATTATTTTTTATTGTGAGGTTTCCCAGCATTAGTGAGTTTTTCCACATTAGTAAAAGCAGTCCTTAGTTGTCAGTGTGATGATGTTTGTAAAGACGAAGTCATGGAAAGTGTGTCAGGTGCATAAAAACCTATATGGCTCCTGTTCTCTGCATCAGTTACTCATGGGCGGGGTGTGTGCAGAGGGAGGTGGGGGGAGGTGTTGAAAAATGGAAAGAGGGAAAACAAGACGATTTTCTAATTTTGAAAATAAACACAAACTATCTGCTGATCTTAAAAAAAAAAAAAAATCTTAGCCTATTATATTCCACAAGCTACAGTTGGTAGTTTCTAGAACTTTCTCCTGAAATTGGGACCCTCGTCTTAACCAATTCTTCTTTTATGTTGGTTGCTTTTGTCTGCCTTTTGCTTTGGGTCCTCCCTGCAGATGTAATGAGGGAATAACCAGCAACCGATTTCTCGCCAGCATTTGCATACACTTACAGCCGGTTGGTTCAAGACCGTGCTCTCAGATTTCATAGCATGTGGTCAAGAGTATATATAGGCTCTGGGGACAGACCATTTAGGGTTGAAACTAGTCCTTGTCATTTACCACATACATGGTCAGGTACCAGCAATTTACTGCTCAAGGCTGACATTCCTCATCCCTAAGATGTGCCTAGGCAAAGGGGCATCACAAGGGTTAAATGTCATGGGCACGAGCAGGGCACCTGGCGCACAGGACACACTTGGGAAACTGTAGCCGTGACTTTATCAAGACCACCAGTTTCGAGAAAGTTTCTTCCACAGGTCTCCTTTGCTATTTGACCAGAAATGTTAATGACCCTTAATGTGAGTATGATCCATTAATATATTGGATGCTTTCCCTGCATCTCAAGCCAGACAATCACCAGTGTGATTAGAAAACTATTTCCTCCTTTTGAATCAAGGTGACATTTTGCTTTGTTCTCTTAGCAGTTATTTATGTTGGTTGGTGTTTCTTCTTTTCTTTAGCCTGCAAAATTGGATATTACAAGGCCCTCTCCACCGACGCCACCTGTGCCAAGTGCCCACCCCACAGCTACTCTGTTTGGGAAGGCGCCACATCGTGTACCTGTGACCGAGGCTTTTTCAGGGCCGACAACGACGCTGCTTCTATGCCCTGCACCCGTAAGTGTGTGTTCGTCTCCCATTTCTGCCATGCCCGTAGCTTTCACTACCACCTAGCAGGGCACTGCCGGAGCTTCTCCCAGGATAACTGTGCAAAGGGCAAATTAGATCAAACAGGCATCTTTTCTCAATCACAGCAGGGAAAATACTTGTGAAAAGAAAGGATTTTTCTCACTGTGGCTGTTCTGGTTGCCTTCAAAATGCACAGCTGCCAACAGACTACTTTGTGGAGCAGAGATTGAGCATCGAGGGGTTGTCTGACAGTGTAATTAGAGCCGAGATGGGAATTTATAAATGGCTTTACCATTTCATTGAAGACTCCTGGGGAAGCTTGACAGCTGCGGGGGAAACAGGTATAGGGCAGAGTTCCGAGGATGAGATCACGTGTGGACAAGTGGTTTCAGCTCTGTGTGATACTGATGTCATAGCTTGTATTGACCTCATCTTTCTTCCTTCTATCCTCATGGTTTTGTATTCATAACATTATGCTTAGATCCTTGTTTAACGCTAGGCAGTCAATGAATGCTGGGTTAATGAATAGATGGGGTTGGCACCTCGGTATTCAAGGGAGTGGAGAAATCTTTTCTTACACTTTATATGGACAGTGTTCCTAGGTGTTGGCATTCCTTTCATGCACACTCAGAGCTTCACAAACCCTGCAATGTCTATGACCTTGACCAGAACAGGGAGTGGTGTGCCCACGTATTCTACCCGTGTGTTTCCATTGGGTGAATCTGTGTATGGAGGGACGGAGCCTAGTGCCCAGGTACACAGGCTTTCCGGAGGTTTCAGCTTTGTTTCCCTGCCCACTATTTAATAGCTGCGTGACCGTTTAGCTTCTTAAGTGTCTGTCTCCTCGTCTGTGGAACGGAGTTGCTAATGATACCTCTCTCACGGCTGCTGGTACCGAACACCCTCAGGTTGTTTACGTACTGTGCAAAATGCGTAAACCGATGCTACTCCACATGTTTTAGCTTTTACTGTTGTGATGACTGTTATCATTTTGTTTCCTAACTACTATAAAGTCTACCCTGAATGGCCTGGAGCCAACATCACTGCAAATGGAAGTACTTGCTGGGTTGGGAGCAATTGGGCCAGCTGTGAGGCCATTGTCTAGCCCGGTCAAGTACCACCTTTAAAAGGAGTGGGGAGTAGGATTTCAGGTCCATCTCAAATTTGTACTGAAATCGCCATACCCTCCGGAGTTTCTTTTATAACCAGAGAAAATAACAACAACAATAACAGCAACAATCATTTTATAATTATACCCAGGTAATATATTAGGCACTTTCAATAAACCTTATCACAGGGTTTATATTATAATAAATCGATAAGATAGGGATTATCTTCGTTTCATAGAGGAGGTAAGTGCCAGCTCAGAGACATTAAAGAATATGCCCTGAACTCCACCCCAGCTCGGTGATAGGGCTGTACAACCAGAAGCCCCCATCATTCCAGTTAATAGGAGTGAAGAGGGCTACCCCAGGCCAAGCACACGCTTCTAGAGGGAAGAAATCTACTAGGGCCAGATCTGGGGGTGAGCATAAACGGGCGACGATTTGTCTTCTTTTTCTGTTCCTTCCATAGACTGAGTACTTTCTCTGGGTGGTCATGCACATTTCACATGCTCAAGGCACAGCCTTTTCTTTTTTTTCCAATCTAAATATTCTGATCTTATTTTTCATTGCATATGATTAGTTTAATAATAAACTCCCCTTCTTTGTCGACACCTACTACCAATGTTTGTCCAGTTGTGGGATTTTAGGGCATGATAGCGAAGTCAAAGAGAAATATTGTGAGCTGACAGTGTGATCATTGCCTTCAGTTTGCATCAAGTAGTCCACCATTTACCCATGTTTTATGCAAATGATGCCTTCTCTAAGTGGGGGCTCGACTGTGTTACGAATCACGTAAAATTCATCTTTGATGGCAAGACGTCTTGGCTTCTTCTCCCAGCTATTTTTAGTCTCATTATTGTCTAGCATTCTAGGGGACCATGGGCCAGTCATTTAATTACTGCAGCTTGCTGTGTAAAAGTTTAGGGAGACTCCAAAGATTGCCCCGTGCCTGAGTTATTGGAATGTTTGCCGTGTGTGTAAATGTGGTAGCTGAGCCCTTGGACCGTTACGTTTCTGTAGGAATAAATTGTTAGCTTTCTCTTGAGGATACAAATGAGAAAAAGCAAATACTGATTTTTATCATGTGGATGACCCAAAAAGTTTAAAAACTAAAGTAACTCTCGCATTTTTCAGAAATTGTTTTTAATAATGTAAGAGAAGACTGACAGCTTTTTTTTTTTTCCTGACAGCTTTTTGTGTCATTGATAAAAAGTCCATGAAAATACCAAAGCAGGATGTGAACCTTTTTCTCCTGGTTCATCCTCTTGGAACTCCACCTACAGTTTACTAACCCAAAATCTTAGCATTATTCTAATGTTTATTGCATCCCTCTGACCAAAGTTAAGAGGAGAAACACAGTACTGATGTTGATGCCCAAACCTGCAAGGTTGTTTAACCTCTCAGAGCCCCAGTCTGTTCACCTGTAAAATGGGATTCTCACTATCTACCCGTGGGGTGTTTTTGAAAAATAAATAAGAAAATAATTTGCAAATGTTTGGCACATAGTAGGGATCTAACAAGCATTTATTCTCTCTCTCTCTCTCTCTCCCCACCCCTCACTTTCTCTCTCTCCTCCTCCTCCTCCTTCCTTCTCTCATTTTATCCCAGCTGGTCACTTCCTCCCCCAAACTCCATCCACAGCAGATTGCCAATGCATGTCACTGCCTCTCTGTGGTGTATCTCTCACTTGACTGCACAATTAAATTACCCAGTGGCTGCACTGCACTCCAGAATCGTAGGGGTAAGACTCAGTATTTTCAAAAGTTGCCCCCTCAGAATTCTACTACACAGAAGTGGGTTAAACCCACTTCTCTACAGAGTTGAATTTTTAAGGTCTGTTTTAAATTTAAATTTAATAAATATTAACTACACAAGACTCTGAAGATCTCCTTTGAGATAGGGATCATCAGAGAGGTGACCATATTTTGCTACCAGGTATCCTAGTATGTTAAACAGCAGAATTAGAATCTGTCCTGGCCTCTAGATTTCTCCCTTCCTGATGACTATAGTGGACCTGCAGTGTCCAATACAGTAGCCGCCAGGTGCATGTGGCTATTTAAATTTAAAGTTGTCAACATTCTGTTTAAAATTCAGTTCCTAATTTTTGCTTGTCACATTTCAAGAACTTAATAACCATAGGAGGCCGGTGGCCACCATACTGGACAACACTGCTATTAAATATTTCTATCATCGCAGAAAGTTCTATGGGACAGCGCTGCAGTAGACATTTCAATAGAGAAGACAGTGATAGTTTCTCTTGCTCAAATAAGCCACAGGGTGAAGCCCTCCCCGCTTTGCCTCACCCCCAGCTTTATCGGATTCTCTTGACAAGATGTGGGGATGGAAAGGAACGTAAACATCGGGGATCCTTTCAAACCGATTCCAGCCTCTAATCAGTTCTTACCAGTTGGTTAAGCCAGGTGACAAACCTGATCCCCTAGTGCTGACAGCCATGATAATCTGGCACCTTCTTTGTTCATTATGCTGTCTTTAACCCCAGCATTCTCGTGCAGCCTGCATTTAGTGATCGCTCACTGTGACGGCACACTAATGAAGAAATAAAACACACTCTCTGAGACTCATTCTTCTAGCCAAAGAGAGACTCTGCTCCACTGGCTTGTAAAATCAGGTTTTTGTTCACTCAGAGAACGATTAGACCAGGTGAATACAAGCAGCATTGGCTAATTTCGAAGGAAACGCCTAAGAAGTTCTTCGGACCATCTACGTTGCTAGAGAACTTGGTAAATTTAATGGTAAATAAACTTTATCTTTGAGAGGACTTTTGATGAAGCCTCTGGTTAGGTTAACATCAATTGGCGGCTTGTGAGATTAGACAATGTTTTGGTGGAAGCATCATCCGAATACTTTCAAGAAAATAACCCGTGCCTGTTAGAATAGAGAGTTAGAATGGTGCCTCTTAAATGTTGACGTGCAGGGCAACCACCTAACGGTTAGTAGAAGTCAGGCCTGCCATTCTGCTTTTCTAACAAGTTCCCAGATGCTGCTGATGCTGCTCGTCTGTGGACCACTTTTCTGTAGCAAAGAATTAGATCCTCCCCGATAGATGGCAGGAGATGGGAGACTGTCCCTTCCATGCCGGTAACTCTCAGGGCTGTTCTTCTGCTCAGTGTCGATTCTAGGAAGACATTTCTGGGGTTCTGAACATTCAACCTTGATGGAAATTGAGTGCTTCATTTGCCTCCCAGATGAAGATCCACCTGGTCTGGAATTGCATAAGCCCACGCACTCACTGTGGAGCGTTGTGTGTCCCCACTAGGTAACTTCCACAGAGTGGGGATGTGGACGTTCACCCGACACACACATAACCAGCCAAGAAAGGCAGTGGGTGTCCCGTGACATCGCCATCAAGGCCGACACCGAGACCTTGAGACACACAGGACGCCATTTAAACTGATGAGAGAATTTTGATTCCACGAATCATTTTTTAGAAGGGGTTTCAGTATGATTTTTTTCGTTAATGAAATTAATGTCCTTTAGCTCTGCAGATGGGCAAGACTTCCCCTCGGGATCGCTTTCCCTGTCATCAGGAATGTCGTGTGGCAGTCAGCAGGGTTGGAGAAGCCGGCTGCATGCCTGTGCAGGAAGACTAAGTTAGACGGCCTTAGTCATTTAGTCGCTTGCTTGTTCCCTGATTATAGTGGAAAGGTCTTCTTCCCTGCCCCCGCCTCCCCCACTGGAGGCTGAAACAATATTCCATTTAAGGTAACTTTCTAACCATCTATTGTGTTTCAAAATGTACTAAGGGAAACAAAAAAATGCCTTATAGAAGAAGTAAATTGACTTTGTATATCTAGAAAGAAATAGCTAATTTGTTATTTTGCCAACTTCACTTCTGAGCAACATTACCAGACTGGTTTTCCGTATTTTTCAATTGGAAATCTGTCCTTGTGCTTCTGGGTTCTTTTTATTTAACTTGTGTGATGAAACTTGTTAGAGCCTCGTGATTGGGAGCCCTCCGTAAATAAGGGATTGTTATTTTAGATTGCCAACTTGAAGGACCTTCACAAATCTGTCTCCAAGAAAACTGCCTTGAATAATTCAGTCAGTTGTGCCAAACAAACAAAGAGTGATTGATTGATACTTAGACATGGCCTAAAATATTCCAGAATTGCAGCTTTTAAGACAATTTATACTGGAGTTGCTTAGAGCTAATGAGGGCAAATTTACCAAGATCTATGACGAAAGGTCCTGATTTCAAAAAGCTTTCTGCAGGTTTAGGTTATCAAGAAATTGAAATAGCCTAGCTCCAAACAGCAAACATCACTTACTTTGTCTCCACATTTGCTTTTTCTAATTGAATTTAGTGTGCCACTGTATTTCCTCCAGAAAGTGTATTGTTTTAAAATTACCATTTCAGTTCTATTACTCAAAGCCCTGGCTTCTAATGCTTTCTGACAGTTATCAACATAATGAACCATAATGAAATGATGAGCAATCTTCAGTGGAAACCCAATGTGGATCCCAGCGGTGCTATGTGACTGTGTTGTTAAAATTTGAATGCAAATTAAAATAACATTGTCCTTACTTGTTTCCAAGGTCAGAAGAGAGAGACTTTTTTTTTTTTTTTTTGACTGCTTTAATTTTGAAAATCTCAAATCAATTTTCAAATAAGCCCTTGAAGGTACGATGTTCAGTTCAATTCTCTACCCCAAAGATTTCCACGCTTACTAGTCTGGCTGAGGGATTTTGGGACAGAAGTCCAGCATGAGGCTTTGATGTTTAAAACCATAGGATAAAAGGCAGTCTTCAGTTTCAAGTAAAGTTTTTTTCTACCCCCAGACATATTTCTTTTTGCTCGAGAGCTGCAAGAACTAATAATGATAGGAGGGAAGGACGCGGAATTGATTAATGAAAGTGCATTTAGTTCTAATGAAAGACTAGTTAATAGATGAGAGAGAATAAAGGCCAATGATTCCCCAAGTTTTATTAATGAAAGTGTTTCAGAAAATCCATTGGTTGATCCCTAACCATTTCATATTTTATCATCCATGTAATCAATCATTATTGTGAACATATTTTTTTATGAAACTTCTTGAGCCTAAGATTTTCAGGAGAATTTATTTCATGTTGTTGATCAAACTTGTAATATAAGAGTATATTTTCATACTACACTCTTTCATTTCATATTCTCATTTCATTTGTCATAGGACAAAAACTCAAATTGAGACACCAACTCTTCTATTGCCATATCACGTGACATGATTTTTTGTCCAGAACATATGGTCCCGCTGCTTGTTAACTAGTTGATAAGCCAGCTGATGTACCTGTGCCTTGGATTGTACAAACTGATCAAAGCAACCAAAAGATTTTGATGATTCAGATGCAACCTTCGTCAACCCATTCCATCACTAGGTTGCTCCTTTAGTTAGATCTCAGTTCAAGGTTTGACATAGTCAGTCAGTGAGTAAGCCACATCCTTGTCTCTTCCTTTTGGATTACCTTTCAGCATCTTGACTACCAACAGGAAAAACTACGCAGAGAGAGCCCAAGTGCGTGATTCTTATCCAAAGACAATTTAGAATAGAGTGGAAAAAGATCACCAAGGTGCTGAATGAAAGGCACCGGATTGACCTCAGGCTAATCACTTGCCATTTGATTGTTTGCAAATTTTTTACAAGATCCATTTTAAAACAATGCTATTTTAACATCCTCTTTACAACTCCCCACCAACCTACTTCTCATTTTATAGGGATTAATAAACACAGTGTGGATTTGACTGGAAAATGCATAGGTTTAAGGAACACTAATGTATGCCCAAGGAACGGCTTGAATAATCTACCAATGCCATTTAGTCAGGTGATCACAGTTTTTCCACTACCATAAATAATTAAGAATGGCTTGTTATCAACCAAGCCCTGTCATTTCTGGATAACATTTTTGACACCATTCGTGGAAGTCATACAGTGGTTGTGCACGGCATGCTTCTATGAAACAGGGTCAATTATACATTTTCCTGAGATCCCCTGGGGTGAGAACTAGCTACCTTCTTTGCTGTCAGCATTTTGACTTTCCTTTTGTAGTTGACTTGTTCTACAAGCTACAGCTCAGCAGAAGATGAACTGAGAGGAGTCTCGTTGCATAGATATAATTGCTCCCCACCCTCCTGCGACCTTCCACCCAGGGAAGGAACCTTAACAGAAACTCCTAATGATGCTCCTGGGTGGAATGTAGGAACCAGGCAGAGAGGACAACTCAGAGAAAACAACAGCACGATCCAAGAAGGCATGCCAGAGACCGTCAGCATCAAGGACAAGGAGGCTAGGGGAAGTGTGACTTTGGGTGACTTGAGAAAGTTAGGAACATACCAGCTTATTCTACGAATTAGGCTTCCTTTTTTCCTTTGAATTGTTTATATCTCTGTGACAGGGGCCGTTTTAGCCTTAGAATCAGGGTTTCTGATCATAGCTTTGCATGTATCGGCTGTGTTAACTTGGGTGAGTTGCTTGATTTAGTTTCAGATTACTGTGGCTAACAAATATTTTTCTGTAAGATTTTATTCTGGGGATGAAGTAAGATAAAATATGAAAAAGTGCTTCACAAGAAATGCAAGTTAGTTCACAGGCTAGCTAATTCTAAAACAAAATACTCATGATTTAAGACTCATGATTACTTTCCTCTGTCTTTCACGGATAACTGAGTGTTTACTTCATAAAGTGCTCCAGCCATAAACTAGTCATCTTAAAATAAAGAAACCAAAACCCCAATTCACCCAGTAAAGACAAAAATTTCCTGGAGAGGAGAATGGGCAAATAGATATACTAGAAAAATACATGGTGATAAAATTTCAGCAAGGAGTCATCTCTACAAGAAGCCAAGAGTTTTTCATGACAGCAATGAATGACTGATGGATCCAAATGGTTCTGTATTTTGATAATGGGCAGTTCTGCTTTGCTCATTGTTAAAACACATAAACTGGTGTGATAAAAGATTATGAGTTTGCTGTTCATACATCTCAAAAGAGATGTCCCCTGAACAGCAGTCTTTATGTAAACTAACTCACTGGCAGCAAGTAGAGATGGCAAAGTATACAACTTGATGATTAGGGTGTTGTGGGGAGGTTATGGGCTTTATTTCACTCAAAACTTACACAGCCCGTTTACTCTGCCTTGTAACCTGTCTTTCAGCTGGAAAAAGATTAACGAAGGCTTATCTGAAGGGTCGGAGGGTTTTACAGCTAAGGCACTGAAGTATTATTGACAGTTCAAAAGTTGTACATGATTAATGAAGCTTTATGAACTGGAATTCGAGACCTAAGCTGCCTCTTCCTCGGAACATATGTCTCGTACTGGTTGCTTTGGCCTTTTAGTAGGGTGACAATAGGACTTAAAGAAATTGATCATTTAAGAGTTACGTTTCTGCCCATGCTCTCGGGGATGTTTCTTTCTGCATCCAGAATTAATTTCATGGCTCAGGTACTGAATTTTAAAATGGTGATTAAAAATCAGTTAAGTATTAAAAGTCTGTGATAGCTCTGGAAGCCACTCTGTACATGAGCCCAGCTACTTCAGTTTCTTATCAACTATCTCCTAGCCTTGGTTGTAGATTTGAATTTTTTTTTCTTCAACCATTTAGCATGCTGTTGCCTTTTTTTTTTTCAATCAGCTTTTGCAATATACAGAGAAGTGCTATAGAGGTGATGCTTCTGAGGAGGGAGCTGCACTGGGTGAAGGAAGCATCATTCTTTGATTTATTTGTTCAGCAGATACTTGATGAACATCTGCCATACGTTTGGCATCTTTGTAAGGGCTGAGGACACTCTCATAACTCAGAAAAGAGATTCCTGTTCTCATAGAGCTTCTGTTCTAATGGGAATACGAATTATAAACGAGGGAATTTTAAATTCCGTTAAGAAGAAAAAAACGGAAGATCACATATAGGGTAAAATGGAAGAGAGGAGAATTTTACTTTGCACAGAGTAGACAGGAATGAAGAGGGGTGAGTTTGGGGCTCAAACCAGAGTCTTAAGGAGGCAGGGGAAAGAATTCCAGGCAGAGCTACCAAGTCTAAGATACACGAGTCGCATGTTTAAAGTTTTGCTAAAGGGGTGAGTTTTAAACTTGTCTTATTTTTTTCTCCCTTGGTCCCGAAGTCTGTTAGTATTTTTTAATTTCAGTTGTTATAAGAAATAGAAATTGAGGTTTGCATGTCACATTATCCCATGTGCCCAGACAGATTTGAACCCTTTGGCAGAACCTATTTCTAAATGCAATTATCATGGCAGGTTTCCATCTTTTACCAAAGTTCCAGTTGCTTCCTATAAGAATGCAAAAGTGTATTTTACCTGACTTGTTGGGGTGAGGTACACAGAGTGCTCTTGACCTAGACTTCCCACAGAACGGTCTATACCAAACTCCTGGTTGACATCGGAGACATTTATGACTCTGTGTTCAGTGTACAGATTTCAAGTGGCTATGTAAATATCGGATTGTCCTAAATGGAGCTACTTTAAATCTTGGCATAAGCCAGCAAGTGTGTTCTCTAAACTACTCAGAAATTATACTTTAGTCTCATACATGAGAGTGAAAGACTAAGATTTGTGGAATTACTGGAATTTTTTTTTTTTTTTACTTGGAATACTGCCCTTCTTAAATGTCACATTCACTTAATTTCTCTAGAGAGTGTGTGATTCATTTCTGGAAGCTTGTCATTTCTCAGAGGAGAATACGTGATAGGTTAAGGAAGATCAAGATTTTTTTATGATTTAACATGATATGATATTTTATGATACGATATGATAGTCCTTTGCTTTTGCTGTAATTTGGCTACAGTTTCTTTGAGATTTCAAACTGTCAAACTCCTGTCAACTGAATGCAAGTTGACATCCCACTAGAAAATAATAATTACCCATTGTAGCACCTTTTACCCATACCTGCTGTGCGATACAAAAAGTATTTCACACCAGTGAAGCGAATGGATGTTCATTAAATTTATCCACAGTGGCAAGAAATACAGTGCCCGTTTCAAAGCAGTGAGAAACTCAAGAGAGTGGCCACGTCCTTCATTCCTTTTTTAGTCAGTGACGGTAGGTGTAACAGGCTTTCGAAACCGGAGTTGTTACCTGGGCTGTATAAATGTGTAAATCAGGGTTTCTTATACTGAGCGCCACTGATAGGTTTGGGGTATGCTTGAAGTCCCTAGAATTATGTACAGAATTACGAGGATTCCTCTGAGCATCCTCCTAGGAAGAGGGTGCTTTGCTCCCATCAAATTCTCTAAAGCCGGGCTTGGTAAACTGTGGCTCAGGGGCAAAAGTCAACTGACCTCTGTTTTTGCAAATTAAATTTTCTCGGAACACAACCACACCCATTTGTTTAGGTGTTGTCTATGGCTGCTTTTGAGGTACAGTAGCAGCATTGACCAGTTGCTACACAGACTGCGTGGCCCAGAAATGTACTGTAAAACCTGAAATACTGGCTACCTGGCGCTTTACAGAGAAAGTTTGCCAAACGCCACGCTAAATGATTCTAAGTTCAGGATTATTGCATATCACTTTCGGTTTTGGTAGTACAGCTATTATCTATGCCACCAAATTATATTCAAAATGCGAAGGGCATTTTCAACAAGAGAACTTTAAAAGAGTTTTACATGCTGGCTCATCCTTAGATGCAGGGAGAGAATCTTAGGCTTGTAAGTGAATTCCAAGGGGGTTTTACCAAAAACGTAAAGAAAAGACATTTATTTTCTCGTAACTATGCTTTAGTATTTGATTGATTTATATTTTAAAATGTCTTAAATTTGATGATAAAAATAATTAAAAGAAAAACTGTAGCTCTATAAAAGCTAATAAAGAAAATGCCAGCCTGCCTTTGAACATGCTAAAATTTACTGTCTTCAGAGAGCAAGTTTTACATAACTTCATGCCTGAATTAATCATCACCTGAAGTCAAGATGGAAAAAGAAAAGTCATAATAACCAATCTCAAATTAATAAAACTTTAATTGATAGAGCCCACATTTAAAGTTCCAGCCATACTGATGGGTTAGGGAACTATAAAAAACGAGAGAAGGCGGGCTTCTAGCCTGTGCTTCCTCCCAGGGCTCACGTAAATCCACATTTAGCTTCCTCTAGTCTCTTCCTTTCTCCTCTAGCTTCCTTTCCTTCAGCTATACAGGAAAGTATCAAAATGAATTTATAAATGAATATATATATATATATATATATATACACACACACACACACACACATATATATGCATATATATATATACACACACACACACATATAAAATGAATATATATATGTATATATATCCCTCCCTACTTTTTCCAAAGTAGTTTTAAATTTTAGAAAAGAGGAAATTGAATTAAACTAGTTACACTGAGGTCCTCTTTTACAGAGCTTAATGCTCATGAATCTGTATGTGAAAAAGCTGACCGATACCACTTTAGCTCAGAGAAACTCGTTAATTCATACATTTAAAATAACACCAGGGGTAGGTGAGCATCGATACATTAGAGGACTCTGTTAGTTTTCCTTCCAGTTATTCACTCATTTATTGACCATCAAACATTTATGGAGCTTGCGCTGAACCTGGAATCATGGTAGCTAATGGGAAACGATGAAGACACCAGTTCTTCTTGTGAGGAGCATGTAGACTGGTGATTGAAGCGGGTGTGTATGCAATATGTGTCTGATAACAAGACCATGTTCCAAACACAATAGGAAATGGAAATAAAGACCTGAACTGTGGAACAATACCATAAGCAGGGTTGCTGCCGGTCATACACTTAGGCTAGTACTGGGTAGTTTTGGAAAGTGTAAAACCCTGCTAATCACAATGACCCGCAAGCTACCTGAGGCTGGTGTCTGCTCAGTAGATGTGATGCCGATATGAAGACTCAGAAGTAAAAACTGTTAACTTTATTCCTCCTCGTCATATATCTCGTATTTGTAATTGGAGACTTATTTGCAACTGGACTTATTTCCAATGAGAAAGTCAATCAATTGCTTGTCAGAAATGTCCTAAATATTCGCATACAATACTTATGTAAACAAAGGAGGAGATAATCTAAGAGTTAAGATTTTTTTTCTTCTTCTAGATGCTTTGTTTTTATTGAAAGACTCATATTACTCAGAATGCCTGTTTCCTTTTTTTTGTAGCCATCTCAACAGGTCATTGTTTTAAGGTGCTGTTAAGTACGGCTGTTGGGCCCAGATTGACTGTTTTAAGTTCGTACTTTTCTCTCATTGTCTTGAGAAAAGAATACTTTCTTTTCTGAGGAAGAGATGGCTCCTCCTTATAAATGTGTTTATTGTCCTTTAACTGGCAAAAGTTAAAAAAAAAAAAAAAAGAAAGAGAGAAAAACACAATCCCAGAAACACAGTGCAACCACCAATATGATTTTAATTTATAAATCATGGGTCCTTTCCCATGCCTGTGCCAGCAAATGTTATAATCACACTGCGTGGACATTTCTATATTTCCTTCCCACCACCTCAATTCTCTGTCATGGTCCAACTTTTAAGCCGCTACGATGCCCGTATAACCATCACTCCCTATGGCAGCAAAACACAATTGCGGTACAATTCACCAGACCATTCATGGAAGCAGCACTGAACTTGAACTTGCCTAGTTCTTTATCTTTTCTTGAGCATCTACCCGAGTCTTCTTCCTAAAGGAAGAAGGTTGTTCTGGGCTGCCTACTACCTGTTTTCCTGCCAAGCCTCCAATTTGAAATCCTGTAGCACATTTTTTTATTTTTCCACGTAGCAGTGTTATATCTCTGAGGCCTGTGACCATTTAGTTTTCTGCTCCATTTCTTCTCTGTTTAGACACTGCCATGCCCCGTCCTACATACTAATTACTGACTTTTTGCTTCTGCAGTGCTTGATTCATTGTGTCACATTTTCCCATGTGAAAGTGGACCAGAAACCTTGGCAAGGAGGTTAATGGATTTAAGAGTCACTCTTATTTAACCCTTGAAGTTGCGGCTGACTCATTTTATCAACCAGGTGGTGGTCAGCTGCACTGCAGACTAGTATCAGAGTCTATCACGGTGGAAGGGCCCACAAGAGCCAAACAAGACTGAAGAAAAACACTTCCTCTTCCTACCTTTACAGCTCAAAACTGGGTTCAAACGATTGATCTTGTTATTATACCTGTAATGGGGCCGCATGCCGAGTGGAAATAACCCCAGAGTGGGAGTTAGTACGCATGGATTTTAGATTCTGGCGCTCATTAGATTGCATAAACTTCCTGTATTATCAAATCCACTTCCTGGATCTCAATTTCCTCATCTTTAAAATGAGGCTATTTGACCAAATGATCTTTACCATCCTATCTGGCTCTAGGAGTCTATGATTTAAAGAGCTCTGTTCATTTATTTAAAAACAATTTATTTGACCCTGTTATTTTCTAGTCACTGTGCTAAGGACTGTAGATACAAATTCGAAATCTTAAACAAGGAAGAAATTTACGTTTTCTTTCTGAGGACTCTGTGAGGGGTAATCTTAACTTTTAACAGAAATTTTACGACATTGTTTTTTCTTTAGAGTTCACAGGATGGGAAGCCGGTCTTAAAGCTAAGGCTGTAATTAGTCTCAAGGGGATATTGGAAAGGACTGCTTACCTCGTTAAAATAAAGTCTTCAATTAAGCTGTATAAAGAGAGAAGGAGAGTGGATTAACCTTATCAGTGTCACCACCAAATCCTTTAGCCATTCATCACCATGAGCTAATAATAAATATTGAAGATGACTTGTTATTCACAGATTTCCTCTTCTAATTCTCTCTCAGTGGCAACTTTGGAAGAGTACATTCCATCATGGCCTACCAGATGAAGCTTCTCTTGACTTCACACAGGCTTCCAGTCAACGCCTTCTTCCTTAGGAACTGACCAAATTTTCCTCAAACAATCATTACAAATAAATTTGAAGTAGGATACAGTGAACAAGAAATCTAAAATGTTTGTTAACCTTACTTTGGCTCTTTTCTTGGAAGACCAAAATACAAAAGAGGAGAGAAAAAGAGAAGGTTTTCCAATTGTTGCATTGAGTAAATATTTTTCATTAGAATGTGGCAGGTGTCTTTTAAATCTTTGGAACCAGCTCAGACCAGAAAAACCTCTCTCTCCTCCCATTCTGACTGTCTCTCTGAATGTAACTTGTGTCACAACCTCTTGGTTCATAAAGTCTAATAGATAGCAAGAAGCAAGAGGGTTCATCATGATTCTATACTATTAGTGTTATTATCACGATTATTCAATCAATCGCTGTGCTGTTTGAGACCAGTTGTAATGTTTCAAAACGGCCACCGCCACCAATTCCTGTTTCAGAAACTCTTCGATGTCCGTGGGAATATGAACAGGTTTCCTCCGCTCTCCAAAAGCAAAGAGTTCACTTTGTTGGCATAAAGTGAAGAAGCGATCACCTTGGGGCACATCTCGCTAAGGGATGCACAGGATATAGCACCGAAGCTGACAGACACAGTTCAGAGCTGTGGTGACTTGCCGCTGAGATGCTGGCTATGGCTCCCAGGGGAGGAATTTGATGGTGTAGGGTGTGTACTGCCTCTATAATAGCTCGTGGCTACACAAATACTGAACATTGTTTTTGGTTTTCACCTTTTTTTTTTTTTTTTTTTGTAAAAGTGAAAAACCTCTTTGGATTCCTTTTGGACAGCGATAACAGATATTAATGTAGGTCTTTCGTAAAAGCAAAGGGGTGGGAAGCAAACTTTCGAAAAATGGGGTATACCTGTATGCTTAAAAAAAGGCATGCTGCTTCCCTGGCCAGTTGTAGGGCAGATTGTGGGGCGCGGGAGCCTTCGTATAATACCTACGTTGAGTTGAGATCTTTAAAAAACAGTACCTTCTTTCAACATCTGGGCAACCAAGATAAACCAGTTTCTCCTAATTACCCATAAATAGTTTAATCCTCAACTGCTATGTTGAAATGAAGAGGCGTAGCTATACAATTCAGTTAATTTTATTTCATATTGATGACACAGCATACTTAGGAATCATCATTTATCTCCAAAGTGGTACATAATTCGTAATTTACCAGAGTCCCACTGCTAGAGTAACATTTGCATGCCTATTTTTCAGATGATAAGATCAAGACTCGATAAGTTATATTTCCTGCCACTCCAGAGAGAAAGCCTGAGCTTGGAGCTCATTTGATGTAGGGTTGCTTCACATCTCAGAGTGGCAGGCAATGCTAGATTCGTTTGCACAGAAATGAACATGGCACACGTCCAGACTTCTATCGTTCTTTTTAAAGATCTTTTCTGCTTTTTGTTTTCTCTGCTACATGGGCCCATCTTACTTGTTATATAAGCTCAGAAATTGTAAAAGGATCATTCCAGTTCTTGGTATAACAGTATGCTTTTTTCTTTCCCCAGGCCCTCCATCTGCTCCCCTGAACTTGATTTCAAACGTCAACGAGACTTCAGTGAACTTGGAATGGAGCAGTCCTCAGAACACAGGTGGCCGCCAGGACATCTCCTACAATGTGGTGTGCAAGAGGTGTGGAGCCGGTGATTCCAGCAAGTGCCGGCCCTGTGGAAGTGGGGTCCACTATACCCCGCAGCAGAATGGCCTGAAAACCACCAAAGTCTCCATCACTGACCTGCTGGCTCATACCAATTACACATTTGAAATCTGGGCAGTGAATGGAGTGTCCAAGTATAACCCTAGCCCAGATCAATCAGTGTCCGTCACCGTGACAACGAACCAAGCAGGTAGGAATCAGATCCACTTCATTGTATGACCTAAATGTGTATAGAGAATGAGCTTGTGTTGATATCCGTAAATGATAGAAATTTCTGCAATTGAAGTAGAACTACATGGATCTAATCACAAACCTTGGAGCTGTGTTATAATATAAATAATATTTAGAGGGGATGTTTATTCATTCAGCAAATTTTTTTTGGACATCAGCTGCATAGCATGCCCTGTAGTAGGTAGTAGAGATTAAATGAAGACCAAGACAATGATGGAAACCAGAAGACAGTCCAGTGAGCTGGGTCATTCCATGCTGAACTTTTCTTGTAAGGGATTCATTCGTATTGGCCATTTTAATTACAAGATTCATGGTTGGACATTAGAACATTTACAGATTATTTAGGATTATAAACTTGATTTTTACCAATCTGTATCGGTATATTGTATTTGCTGTATTTTCCAACAAAAATATTAGCAGCTATGGTTTTGATCTTGTTTTTTATTTTAAAATTTAAAAAGTAATTGACACGGATCTATACTAGAATTGCCATGTAAATCTGTGAACAGTGAATGGTTTAATGGGCAGCTCGATCTGTGTGGTTGATGAAATTTTCCTTATAACTCATACTACTTTTTCAGCCACTTTCATAGTTGAATCCACAATTGACACCTGGGGAGAGGAAAGTTAATTTACCCCATTTCCTGCATCTCTTTCCTTTTGTAATAGAAATGACGAGAAAACATTTTTTTTTGTTGTTCCTGAAGAGTTTCTGCTGAGTTAATGGCAGAACTATTACAAAATCTTGAATATCAGATGTTTCAAAGTGCAAAGTAGAATCTAGATTTCTAGGCTCCAACTCCCGACCCGCTCATTTCCATTTCTCCCCTAAAAGAGTTCCCACACGTTCTCAAGCTAATTTTCCATTCTGTATTTCTGCCACATGTTTCACATTGCTGGCTGCTCATTACTTATTTCTGAAGAGTTTAAAGAGGAGCAGGAAAAAGGACTATGGTTTATCCTTTTGTGAGGCTCTTAAGAACAACAAACTTTGCTGGAAAAGGATTATAGATTGCCAAGAATCCTATCACGTCTTATTGCATTTTTCTCTCAAATGAATGTTTCAGTAAGTGCACTCAATAGTTAAGTAAAATATATCTGTACTAATTGATCTATAGTGAGAAGTATTCTAGTATCCCAATTCGAAGCCATTATTTTTCCACTTTCCCCTGAACTCTCTAGAATAAATTAAAAGTTAATACTCGGAGAAGATTTTGAACTGAAGCTAGGATGGCAAATCTTTCCCGAAGGCAGGTCGTCTGGTGATGGCTTTGTCTTTTATTTCTGCACTTTTAAATTGTGATCATGGTTAGTGGTAATTGGTTTTATTTTTCTACGAAGACTAGGATGATTTAGGAGAGCATCACAAGTACTCTGTGATGGCCAGCTTTTTATTAGTTCTCTTTTGGAAAAATGCAGTGGACATCGTGTACATAGATCCTGGGAAATGCATTGGTGCCGCTGGTGTCACTTAGTTAGAAAAGAGCCAACAAGTTGCAGCGCCATCTCCGCAGCCCCTAGAGAATCTGACCCGTAAGCCAATCGATATTCTTATGCTCAGCCCGGAAGTGCCTTTTCAGCTACGCTCAAAGCACATTACTACTTTGTGTTCTTAACTGAGTTAAAACAAGGAATGAACATTTTGAGGCTTCAGTGTACAAGATGAAGTCATTCTTTTTGGCAGAGAATGATCTCTGGGAGACGTGCTGAGGACAGGCTTGGCTCCCACAGATTTTGTGGGGAGACTTCTATGACTCTCCTCTGTATACCTAAGGATTTAAGCCAAGGGATTATGTCAACTCCCCCGGGGCCAGAAGGTACAAGGAGCGCAAGGAAGAAAGGTTCAAGACCCCCCGGAAGAAGAAAATGTGCAAAAACATTACTAAAGAGGGAAGTAAAAAGTCAAAGTTTTATGAAAAATGTAGGTGTAATTCTTTTCGATCTAGGAGAAAGGTGAACGGGATTCCTCTGACACAATGAGGTTGCTTTCTCTGCCATGGCGAACAGTCCTGCCAGGAGGTTTGCTGAATGGGACAAAATTCCAGCTCCTTATTTTAATTTTCATGAAGGGTAGTGCTGGGAAGCTGTTCAAAATTAAAAATAAATCTTTCAATAAGGAGACCTCCCGTGTGGCCAGCCAGAAAGCTTTCTCTTAGCAGAGTGTTGTATATGGGCACAGCACTGCCTTGTTATCCTACTGTAATTTGGAGTAATTCACTAATTCAAAAGCATCGGGGTAGTTTATCTTTGATTAACAAACCCTTTCTTCATAGTAGTGTAAATTAATAATGTAGGCCAAAATTTTGGGTGAATGTAGCAACCATTAAACTCTATTCAAGCTCCCCTAAGCATATTTACATATGCACGATTATATTCTAATTCTAGTCTTTCTTATCATTTTATTAAACTAAATTCCTTAGGGGCCTTTATAGGCAATGATATCTCACTCTATGAGGAATACACAGAATAAACGAACATTAGCGTTTACCACCTGGAGGCCCATAGTTTGTGGCTCTCCATTTTTGCTCGGTTTTCATAGAGTCCCTTCTCTCATCTGTAACTTATTTAGGAACGAACAAGCAAACAAACACAAAACTTCCCAGAGTTCCTGGCTTTGTCATTACCTCCTCTGAGACTTTTGAACAGTTCCACAAAGATAAAATGACCCCCCGCCCCCCCGCCAGCTAATGTCAGAGCCAGAACCTCTTGAAATCAGGGAGAGCCTTGCTGTTTCTTCTAAAATTATTAGATAATTAATAGCACTCGTGTATTCAGCTTGGTATTCTCCCCATTTGTGAGGGCAGACTCTGAATATCTGGGCATGGAGATGTAGTTTTAACTGGGCTTTGATCCCTTACTGGGATGTGAGTGGGTGGGTATTCTCACATGCTTGTTTAAGCCCTTCTAACCTACATCTTTCTGTGGTGGCGTCTTAGAGGCTATTAACACCTTTTTCCTCCCCTCCTGAGTTCAAAACCGGTTGACCCCTAAGACGAGACAAAGGGAACTCAGAATGTCAGCTTTGTTGCTGATCATCTGATGGAAGAATGTGAGCTTTATTATCTGTGGCCAAAAGGGCTGGCTCTAGTGACACTTATCCAGTGTCACCCAGAGACAGCCTGGCCCCCTGCAAGGGTAAAGCCCACACCCCTAAGTTTGTGCAAATGGATGCTCTATGCAGGTACAAGAGAGCAGAGAGGGTTGATATGAGACATAGTAGAAGAGAATTCTCCCAGATTCTCTCCATGAGCTAAGCCACCCTCACCTCTATGCTAAGATCAGTGAAGAAGAAATGGGAAGAGGGGCAGGGTGGGACCTCCAGCTGAAGTCACTCCAGAATAAAACAAGGAAAATGAAAGTCCTCCCTACAGTCGCTTTCTGACATTACAGTTCAAAAGGAACAAAGCGAGCTTCCCTTTGAAAACACTTATTTCCCTTGCTCCATTTTCTATCCTCTAGCAACTGTTCTGCTTTTTGTTTAGGAGGAGATGGTTCTGATGTTTATGAAAAATGAATAAGCAGACTGCTGGGTGATTTGTTTTCTAGATGGCTTTCCTTCGGTTTACTTTTACTTAAGTGGACCATCTCAGGCAAATAAATACAGGATGTGTCACTATGTGTCACCAGGAGAGAGAAATGCTGTATGGATGAAATAAGGTTTTCCTGGCCGAGCAACGGAACTGTGAATATTTTTGCTAAAAATGCTGCGATGGCGGCCAGCAGATCTTAATATCACCGAGCCCGTTTTCACCATGTACCCCCAATCCTCTCGTACCTGTCTCTCAGCTCCAGGGATGGACCATACTCTAGATTGTTTTGTTGGTGTTCTATACAAACCCCTAATTTCACCCTGGGGCAGGGATAACTTTTTTTTATTTTAGTTGGCATGACAATGTTCCCGATACTTTACAGAGCAATACATCTGGTACCCTCTCTTTAAGCAAAGCTATTGTCTCCTAGTGACAGATGCCTTTAACACCTTGAGTTTGCAAGAGTTAAAAAAAGTTGATGGATTACATAATTATTTGAACCTAGCTAATCTCTAAGATCTTTTCCAATCCTAAAATTCTGTGATTCCAAGAATATAGACATAAACTACGAGCATGAAGTAGAGCTTATTTCTCTATGATGTTCAAAAACTGGCTCTAAACGCAATTCTAAGAGTGGGGGAAAAAAATCTAAAAATGCTTCAGCAGAATTATCAGAATGTGTCTGAATCCTGCCCTCCCTTCACCCTTCCAACCCCCACCCTGCCAAAGTATTTCCTGGAACGGGCAAGACAATAAGCTAGGTGTACCTCTAGTGTAGTTATTCCGGCCCCTCCCCAGACATTTGGCAATGTCTGGGGACATTTCTGGTTGTCACTACTGGGAGGAGGGGATGTGCTATTTCATCTAGTAGGTAAAGGCCAAGGATGCTGCTGTATCTTACAATGCACAGGACTCTCCTCCCACCCCCCACCCCCAGCAGAGAATTATCTGGTCCAAAATGTCTATAGTACCAAGATTGAGAAACTCTGCTCTAGTGATGTTTGAAAAACAGATTCAGTGATTTCATAGCAATGTCTACCTTCTAAAGGTTCCATCACCATCCTGTCTTTGTTTGGTTCCATTTTTCAGTGCTGGGAACATGATGCTGTCAACACTGTTTCCAGTAATAAATGGTCCTTTTGGACCTCTTATGAAGAACTCCAGTTGCTCCGCCATCAGATGAACTGGTGCTGCTTGTTAGACTCGCCTCGTCCTTTAGGATAGACAATTAAAAAAAAAAAAAAACTGTCAGAAAATGCAACACCGACAGTAAAGTCACAGGAAGCCTCATTGTGATGCCACGGCACAGCACATGGTAGATGTTCAATACTTGTTTGTTGATCAACATAGTTATTTACAGTAAAAACAACCAGTGAACTCTATTTATCAAATAGTGATAAACTTAATAAAACCAAAACAATGAGTAGAGAAAAGAAAATAACTAAGTATAAGAGGCGTACTGTCTTATTACTCAACTGGGACATTCCCAATTCTCTCTGCCATCTTTTAATTAGACGTATTATGTTATTTGAGCGAGATAATGGAGAACAGTGGGAATTCTCATCCCCACTGTGTCTAATTGCTACCTATCTTCTAGATAGTGAGAGGGAAGATTCCAGGAGCTGGTGAGGGGAAAGGAAGCAACTTAGAGAAACTGAGTTAGGTAACGTGCTCTACGCCTGGTGGCCCCAGGTTGTATGAGGTCTGAAGCTTAGACAATTTGGGGATGATTTCAAAAAAAAAAAAAAAAAAAAAAAAAATAAAA
>NW_024351729.1:24682046-24732898 GCF_902729225.1 Pteropus medius | reverse complement strand
ATTTACAAATATCAAATTAGTAACAGAGATTTGGAAAGGGCTCATGCAAACTTCTTTAGCTTCAGTGTACAAAATTCTGCCTCTTTCTAGAATGAAAGAATGTGGTTGTCAGGTACAGGGATTACTGTGTTATTAATGCCTAAGAATAGAAAGGAAAAGGAAGAAAGTAGAGATATCAAGAGATATGAAGAAGTCTAGTTTGGCCTGGCACGAGAGGCGTTGAAATGCAAGCTCATACTGGGATGGTTCTGGCCTATAGTGTGTAAGGGTCAGCGCTAGAGTTGGCTTGAAGTGTGGTTTGAGATCCAATTAACAAACAGAAAGACAATTCTGATGACTTTGAAAATGGAAATAGAATACTAAACCCAAATGAGATGTGACCAGGACCGAGGCTTTGCTGTAAGCTTTGAAAGGAAGAGACGGAAAAAAAAAAAAAAAAGTTCTGTTGATGTTTTGAAACACAAATATCTGGCTTCTGTTAGTGTCCGAGAGCAGGGTTGGCAAACTATGGCCCAGAGGCCAAATCTTGATCCTCCATCTGGTGTTGTACAACCCACTAAGATTTCTTTTTTTTTTAAATTTCTAAAGTGTTGAAAATAAAAAGAGAATAACATGCTGCGACACTTAGAAATTATATAAAAATCAAATTTTAGTGTCCATAGAGACGTTTTATCGGCACAAAGCCCCACTCATTTGTATGGTCTAAGACTGCTTTCGCGAGGACAACAACAGACTTGAGTGGCTTCGACGGTGCGAATGGCCTACACGCCGAACATATTAACTGGCCATCTCGCTCCTTATAGAAAACGTTCGCCGCCCCTGCTCTGGGTACAAAATCAGGAAAGAAACCAGTCATATGGGAGACTGAGAAGATGGCGAAGTGATGGTGTCATTTGTGGGACGCTCTCTGACAAAGGGTGTGGTGGATTAACATTTAGGTGAATCTCACAGTTGAAATAATTTTGATATTTGGCAAGACCTCTTCTTTTTTAGATGTTTGGACGATGTAAACAAGATTTCACAAAAATGATGAAGATTTTGAACACGCCTTTGCATTTTTGTACTCCAAGGCTTTTCCCAGTGACACTCGGGTTCAATGTGTCATGTAGAACGTTCTTGATTTCCGATAAGGCAGTGTTCTTGTTTTCCTGAAAACGGGCGTTCTTGGCGCTATTGTGTGGTTCTCAGACGCTGGCAGCGATTTTCTTTTCAAATAATAATATGCGCTTCTCTTTTCCATTGTCTCCTCACTGAGATGGTTTCTCGTTTGCCTTTGACCTCAAGGAAATCGTGTGTTTTTCCCTCTTACTCCTAAGAAAATTAAAGGGAAAAAAACATGTGATGAAACTAGTAAAATCTATAAGTTGGGAATCTTTCTAAAGACATATTTTAATCTTTTTCAAACAAATTGTAAAGCCATGGCATTTGGAGAATTTGCTCAAAACTCATTCGTGCTTCCTCATAACAGTTGACCCTCAAATAACGTGGATTTGAACAGCGCAGGTCCACGGATCATGTCGATTTTTTTCAATAAATACTATAAATACATTTATAGTATTTATTGAAAAAAATGTATTCTTTCTTACGGTTTTCTTAATCACATTTCCTTATCCCTAGCTCACTTTATAGTAGGAATACAGTATATAATACATATAACATAAGAAATATGTGTTAATCGATTTTTTATCAGTAAGGCTTCCAGGGAACAGGAGGCTATTAGCTAAGTTTTTGGGGGATCAAAAGTTATATGTGAATTTTCGACTGCAGGGAGCAGTCAGCACCCCAACCTCCCATTGTTCAAGAGTCACCTGAGCTTGGTATGTAACAGTCGGGACCTGGCTTGAAAGTCCTTTCTTCTCCTGGACAAACGCACAGGGGGCTTCAGCGAAGCCAGGCTGTGGCTTTATTATTGTCAGCTCTGACCCAGTCATGGGCTCCTGGACTTGCACCTAATGCTTCGGAAACATACATTTTAAAAATAGGCAGTACATTTTTTTAAGGGAGCTGTCTCTTGATTCTAGTGCTATACATAAAATAATTTCATGTTTATAGACTATTCTTGCTACCCCTATAATTATGAAGCATACTAATTATGATCATATTTAAAAATAAAATAAGCCTATAGATATGCAATGGTACAGCCTCTGATATGTGGCACAAGGGTCTGTGACTTTGTATTCAAGGTGGGTGTCACAAATCTTAGTGAGGAGAAAAAAAAATAAAAGCCTTCCAAAAGAATCTATTAAATTATCTAGCTTCAAGGTTGACTGAGCAGCATAGACAAATGCCTATAGAGTCTAGGGATAATTATTGCATATAAGTAAAAAAGGTGTTGTATTTTTTTTAAGATGGGAATATTTCACTCTAAGAAAATGAAAGTTTTATTCATATACCCAAGACTGAGAACGCTATTTTTCCTGACTCCTTTGCCTTCACTCCTATATAAATATGTATACATGTTCATTTGTGAGGCGAGAGATCCATTCGGTAGCATTCACTCTAAATACTTGACAGTCTAAATCTGATTTGTTTTTTACTTCTCAGAGTTGTGCTTGTAACTTCAAATACTACTGCCAACTTTTATACCTTCTGGAGAAGCCACCAAGAAATTTGCAAAATAAATACCTGGCTGAGATGAAGAAGAAATAGTACAGGGCGAGCAAACATTTTAGATGGGCTCCTAAATTCTCTAGTCGTCACTCCAACTGGCTAAATTAATTACTGTCTCCTTAGAGGAGACACCCTAGATTTCAGTTTGAATTGAGCATCAATAAAAAGATCCAGAGAAACTTTATCAAAGCTTCCATTAACCCCCTACTGATGTCTTTAAAGAGTTTTTTTTTTCCTTGAAACACCAGGAAAACCAAGAGCCGTGCTGCAGGACTAATCCTCCATGGAGAGATCTTAAATCTGCAGGAACTAATTAAAATGCCTGTCCATGTCACCCCAGTATACAGAGCTTTCTCTGAATCTCACCGTTTCCGTGCTATTTTCACGGCGTTATACAGTAAAATTGCATTCCGTATATTGTCTTCAGGTCAAGACTTGTGAGTGGGTTTCTTGGTTTTACATTTTAATCTGTCAAGATAAGCAAGACTTAGCTCTAGCCAACAGTATTAAAAGTATCTCTCTTTTTAAATGAGTGTTTACCAGTGTTTGCTTCCTTTAACACTCTCTCTCTCACACACACACACACACACACACACACACACACACACACACACACACACACACTTTTTCCATTATTGCTTGTGCCAGAAAAATGAAGTTCATGGAGGCTGCCTCCCAGCTGAAATAACAGAAAAAGAGAGATGATGCCAGACATCAGTGTGGTCTCTTGCCTAGTGGACATGGTGGCTTTCATTGGGAAATGTCACGAAAGATTTGGTCCGCACACGGGAGTCAGTACCCAGACGGCTGTGGGAATCTGGGTGAGCAGTCAGCAAAATGGCTGCCAACACAGACCCAGAGCCAATGAAACAGCTCTTATGTTCGATTCCTCTTCTCTATTGTGATAAATTGGTCAGTCCACTCTAACAGAAGTCTACTGGGGTTCTCCTGAGTTTCTTTCTTTTTTTTTTTTTTTGTTATGACAAAGCAGAAGGGCTACTTTCTAAAACATAATCGATTTAAAATATAGGTAAAATGACAATGATTTGAAAGATTTGTTCTATTTTGCTGTCACTCTTGGAAGGAGAGGAGAGATGGAAAAAGAGGGAGGGAGTACCACTTCCTTTTGCCTGGCATCTTCCAAATGATAATCAGTGTACATGAATTTTTCAGGCAGTTTGGTCCTCATTGTCAAAAAAGCCTCTCTGATGAAGGCTGTGGGTATATAATTTTTTAAAAATTTCTTTTCTAGGAACCTTTTGTCTGTGATGAGTGCATACAAACAGGACTTAAATATGTAGCTTCATCTTCTCAGTGGGTGCTAAATAGGGATCTGCCACCAACAGGTTCACTGCGTGTAACAAGCTAGGGACAAGATCCATCCATTAAAACAAACACTGAAAGGGGCAAGCTCACAATGGCTCCCTGGAGAGTTGGCGTTGTCTAGATAACATACTGCAAGCTGTAAATCTGCCTCTTGAATCAACCTTATTTTTTTTTAGTATAATAAGTGTGTATTTTGAGCATAATAAGTGTGAAGGTAGATGAGAGCCGTGCTTCCTCCATGTTTCTTTGTCAAAGCCAGGGTCACAACATACAGACAGGGACTTTGAATATGCAACAGGCTGAGAGCTTAATCAAATGTTTCTTTCACTCTTCAAGATAATCAAGGACTTTTCTTTTTTTTTAAGCCGAGAATTGCAAATGATCCTAAGAGTTGCTGGTGGAGCCCTTGCTTGTGTTGAATCCCACTGACTGTGATGCTGGTCCTACAGGGCTCTAGGAGGGCGAGATTTTAGGAAACTTTCTAGGAGGATGCTTTCGGAAGCTTGGGAATTCTTGGCACTAACATCCTCTCGTTTCTCGCCACTTAAAATAGGCATGATATTGTCAATACAGTAAGAAATCAGGATTCTTGTTGCTTTGTTTTCCACTGAAAGTAAGGGGTACGAATATGTCTCCCTGTGAAAATTAAGAGTGTTTTTGTTTTATAACCAGGAACAGTGGTCATAGAATTTAAAGAGCACACGTTGTGTTCACAGCCCTCGTCGTAGACACCGATGCCAAGTAGTCGGCTAATTCAGGTGTGACTCTCAGAGGCTGGTAAGATGGCTAAGGAATCTTTATCCAACAGAGTGTATTGTCTGGGGAGAGTGATAGGTGAGAAACCCTTTGGATCTCACTGTTAACTTTTTAAGGGTGTGACGTGAACTGTACGTGTCCTTTGGATGGTGGCCTCTGCTTTTCCTCTCCACCTCCTCCTCCCTTCTTGTTTCAGAACACACACAAAATGCTTCCCTCGGTGTGCTGGAGCCCTGCTCCAAGGTCTTCCTCGTAGACCATGCTGTGGGACTATTTCTAAGTGAGACCTAAGGAGGTCCTTCCAGTATTTACAGACTCCTGGGTGGAGCCAGTAATACTGAATTTCACACTTCAGTGACTTGTGTTAAAGAGAGACCCCGGCGAGATGCTGTGAACCTTTCAGTTAAAAAAATAAATAAATAAAAAAATAAAAAAAAAAAATTCAAGTCCTAAAAAGTGAAAGCTTTCCTAATACATTCTTTGTTACTCTTTATGACTACAAAAGTCGTCTTGAGTTCTCAAGCACAGATCCAGTTGAAGACATCTATTGGCCTTAATAATATTTTAAAATTTAATAGCTCTGTTGTTTTAGGCTCGATCTTATAATGCCCATAGGAGTTTAAACTATCTGGCACATACAATTTATGTACCTGGCTGATACCCCAAAATAAAAAAAAAAAAGAAATAATCCTATGGTTGAAAATTCCCAAGCCCAAAAATCCCTTCTCATAAATTATGCTCTTTTTTCTAACCTCTATCATAGCTTTTAAGAGCATTACCAAAAAGATAGAGTTTCAGATATGAGGGCTGCAAGAATATCATTTCATGGCCACATTTTTTTGAGAGCATAGCATGTGGTGACCATTTGTATATGAAATATTTTCAAAATGTGCTGGTTGTAATTTAACCCAAAGTTCTCTATATCTGTTCTCTCCACTTACCAGTCACTTCTGTGTGCATGTCTACATAGCAAGCAAGAAACTGGACAGGAAACCCTTGGCTACAAAAACAAAAAAAAACAACAAAAAAACAAGTCTTCCTTAGGTAGTATGAAAAACCAGCTCTTCAGCATTCTGTGGTTCATGAATATTGTCCCCTGAATATTTTGATACCTTGTATTCAGAACTTTCCCAGACTTCTACGCAGTGGAACCAAACTGGGATTAAAATAGAGAATGTCAGCGCTTCCCTCGATTGGTCTTCCTCTCTCTCTCTCTCTCTCAATCTCTCTCTCTCTCTCACACACACACACACACACACACACACTTGTAACATTTCACTTTATCATCTGTGGTCATCACTTCTCAGCATCTAGTCATTGTTCTTTAAATCAAGCAACATTTGGGATTGGGAAAAATTCTGAGTAGCACAGAATACCTAGATTTGCATTAAAATTGTACTAAAATATTTCCTCTGCCTATCTTATCCTGTCAGTGATAATCTGTAGCCTACGGTTTCGTGCTCTAGTTTATTCTTTGTCAGATATTTTTTGTTTCGGTTTTCTCCCCTGCCTCCTCGGCCTCCCCCCGTCACAATGATTATATTGGCCGCAGTGTGTTTTGAAATGAAATAAGGAAACAGATGAGTTACATGTAAAAAGAAGCTTCAGAGATAAAAAAAAAAAAAAAATTACAATGTCTGGTGAAAATGCTCACAACTTAAGGAGCTTATATTCTTGATTTATGGTCACCATGACATTTTTTGAGCAGCTCATTGCGTCTCTTTAAATGACCATTTGGAAAAGTAGGTATCCTGTTCCAATGGTCTATGTGAATTGTGTGGCTCGGGAGATGACTAATAGGAAGCCAGACCTCTCTGTCTTGGGGTCATCTCCTTGAATCTGGACTACATCATAAGTGGCCCAACGGCCCGACCATCTGTCAGCCATTGAGTGGCTATTGTAATGGAATTGGTCTCGGTCCAGATCTTCATCGACAGGTGTTCACATCATAAGTGACACTAATTGACTTTCTAGTCATTCTTCTTGGAAGACGGTGGGTCATCACAGTGATGGCGATGGGCAGTGAGTTATTCATGATAGACCCGGACTCTGTTCAAAGCCAAGGAGCACAGCACCTTGAGCTGGCACCAGTCTGGCACCTTGCAAATGTTGTCCTTGTCTCTCATGGCTTCCATTAGCCTCAGAAATAAAAACAAAAACAGGAACTGAATTTCAAAGGATAACTTGGAATGGCTAATGCTGCTTTTCTGAGGCTACATAAGCATCATGTGTTGAGGCCTTTTTCTTCATTTTGTACTATAGTGATAAGATGCCTTCTTCGAAAATTATATATAAGGAAGAAAAAAAATTGGATTCTGGGCCTCTATGATAATATGAGTCAAATTATCTCCTTTTATTTTTTCTTCGTTTGTTTTGAGATTGATTACGAGGTCACTTATTCGTATCTATGAGTTCATACCTCTGAATAAGTTACGGGTGAATCTCTTTGATGGAGAATTTAATAAGGTTATTTTCAGTGCTCTTGTAAAATGGAGACCAGTGTGAAAAAGTAACTTTGAGACTCTTGTTAACATAAATTTTAAAGCATGGAATGCAAGGGGCTTCATCCAACCATACACTCTTCTGTTGTTCCAGGTATGTGAATCCAGAGTAAGCTATCATGTATTCACTCTCCCCTGGGGCCATGAGCTGAGGGGTGATTTGGCCTGACTTGGAGGAGATTATTGGAAGTATTAGTATTAATATTAGTATTAATATTATTAATATTTTGTCCCCTGAAGCTTCCTAGGTTTATCTCACGGCATTTTTTTTTTTTTTTAAGTATAAAGATGATTTAGATGTCGTTGTAGCAAGTGGCAAAACTACACTCCTGAATTAGTTATCATGCTTAATAGTAAAGATGACAACAGCCACGGTGAATCTATTTATTGAAGCAGATGGGCTCCTTTAGCAGAATGATCAGTGTCTTTCCTCTCTCTGAAAGGCTTTTCAGGGGTAGGAAATTGTCAAGCAGCTGATATAAAGTAATGAACCAGGCTTTTTATTGGTTCGTTTCTGGAGCAGGCTTTTAAGCATTTCTGCCTGTAAATGTAGAAACCTGAGTGTGGAAAGTAAAAGGCAAGAGCAAAGATTTACTGGGTGCATCTATCATCCTGGCTTTTAGAGTCTTTGTGATGAATACATCTTTAATTGGAGACTGATCTAGATGCTTCGGATGTCAGAAAGCTATACATGTTACAGCATTGTCTCATGGTTCTTCACACAGCAGGACGATTAGCAGCTGTCTGAGTAACAAAGAGAACCTGAAGCCCACAGCACAGCTTTTATTTTCCAGATTTGGAATGCCTGAAGCTCTCCAGTGGAGTCGATAGCTAAAGGAATTGAAGCCTCGATTCACAGCCGTTAATCCTTTTTGCTCACTGTGTTATTTCTGCTCAGTAGAAGAAAGCCCTTCCTTTACACCATCCTCCATATTCTGGATTAATTTTGGAGGGCATTTGATCACAGAAGAATTCACTTTGTCCAGGTCTCTTTATCCTGTCTAACCAAGACACCTAAAATAATGCCAATTAAGAGTTTATACTAGATACTTTTCAACCTACTGAAGCACAATGAGAAAGTTCATTTTCCTAGAGACATTCAGAGGAAAAAAAATTATTTTATTTTTCTGTTGTTGCTGACTTTGCCCCGTTTTCTTATCTTAAACACCTGTCTTGCTCGGGCAAATTCTTATAAATTGCCTTCCAGTAGAAAGACTTGTTTTCCTGTTCGCCTGGAACTGGCATTCTTACTTAACAGGAAATACATACTGGATCTTGCCATGTTTCTGTTGGCAAGTGTTGGGCTATCTTTGTCAGAACCTGCCAACAAATTTCTTAGCAAGCAAGTAGAAAGTAAAACAAGCAGTTCTCAGACGAAACAGAAGATATACTTGAACTGCATCAGAGACGCTTGGGTGCCATGTAAGTCATTCCCAGTTAATTCTGGGAGATGGGGAGTCTTGGTTTTGAGTTGAACTGTCACTCGCTTATAATTCTACAACTAATGGTATGGCTGTAGGTGTTGTAATGCTAATTCAAGATAGTAGCTATTTAAAAAAGTAAAACAGGGATTTAAGTAATGAATTTCCTTTACTACAAAGAGCAAGGATTGCTGTATGGCTCAGATAGTAAGCATAATGATCAAATAGTTACCCCAGAAAAGCCCTAATTTGTAAATACTTAGATCTCTCATGACACCTTTAGATCTGTACCCAGGAGGTTAACTAAAGTTTTCAGATAGGTCTTTCTAAAATAACTTTAATACTTCACCTTTAGTACTCTTAGTTAACATTTTTATTTATTTTTAATGATTTTATTGTGAATATATGCAAATACAGAATAGTCAATGAATTATTGCAGAGCAGACACCTGTGTAACCACCTACCAGTTCGAAGGACTGTAACATTGCCAACTTTCTAGAAGCTTGCTTTGCGGCCCCTCTCCCTTCCCTAACTTCAAATACTATTATTTTATTTTGTAATTGAATTTTTCGGTTTTAGGTGATCTCTTCTTAGCTCTGAAATGAGGTGATTCATCTCCAAAAGCTTTAAGCTTTGTCTGTGACAGGGATCATGTCTAATTCATCTCCAGGTTTCCGGCAACCAAGAATGTACATAGCCCTGTACCTAACACACAGCATACCTAAGATTTGCTCTGTGACTGATGCCGCTATCGATGCTGTAGGGGAGAACAAGCCTTTTAACATTCAAGATTTTAATTTCTCACCAGTGAAAAGAGAAGAGAGGCTAGAACCTTTCTATACATCAGAGGTTGAAAGTGTGGAGTCCTAGGACTTTTGAACTCAGCACTTATAAGCTGTAACTTGAGGCAAGTTATTCAAACTCTTCGTACCTTATTTTCCTAATCCATAGAATGGGAGTAATAATAGTATCTGCCTCATAGGGTTTTTGCGAGGATTATATGAATTAACCCATGCAAGAGATTTATAGCAACGCTAGACACGTAGTAGTTACTCAAAAAGTGTTCGTTCGGTGCGTGTGTTGTTACAGACCTGTGATATGGAGGGAGGATCACATACTTTTGAGGCAGGCAGACTTGAGTTTAAAATCTCATTTTATAGCTTTGGTTGAATTATTTAATTTCTTTGTGCAGCACGAGTTTCCAAATATGAAATCAAAGGTAGTAATTATAGCTACTTCAGAGTTGCAGAGATTAAACAACGTTAAGCAGGTGGAAGTGCTTTGCAGAGGAGGCCAACAGCATCTTTCTGCTCCTTCTCTGTTTAGCTCTGATTCGCACCGCCCAAGTCTTCAACTCTGTGAACTGTCAACTATGCAGCGCAGACTAACTCTTCTCTAAAAAGAAAATTCAACCATTTTGAGGGCCCCACTGTCCTTTCCCATGTAACACTGAAACAAGCTCAGCTGCATTTAGACCAGCATTGTGTGATTCTGCCGAATTCCTTCATGTTAGAAGACCTGTGACTGAGATTGTGTCCCTGTGAAGCTGCACAGCCTGTTCCTGGCATTGCCCGCCTCAGGGCAGCGCTCGTCGACCCCTCACAAATGCATGGATACCTGCTCACTGCGCATGCTCAGGAGCTGGAGTTTGCAAGACGGAAACCCAAAGGCCGTTCAGGCAGCATTAAACTACAACTCGGTTTTCTATAGGCTTCAGTACTACTACGCTTTATTTTCGTTAGTGATTATATGAAAGTGTTATTATACAAAAATTCCTCTTTTTTTGCCACATGGCTCCATTTTGCCTGAATGGAGACCTGGTGTAACCTCAAATGTCAGTTATTCAGTTAATTCAATGGAAAGTTATTTCATCAACTGGTACCCAGTTAGTAGGGTTGTGGGGAAGAGGCTTCGAGGTGGGCCTGGGCACCAACATCCAGCTGGCAGACTGTGGGTTAGCGGGGATGGAGGGGCCCAAGGGACCTATTTCTGTGTCAGGTCTAGAAGAGGAGTAATTACTTCAACCTATATTTCATGGCCTAGAACTCGGTCATGTGAACTGATTGACCTGTATGCAAAGGATTCTGGGAAATGTAGTCTTTGCCTGAGCAGCTCCATCCTACAAACAGTCATCTGTGGGAGGGGAGCTCACATCTTTAGACAGCCACAGTGGCCAGTCCCAACTCCTCCAACTTACGTAATGCAGACATTTAACATAAAGGCTGAAAATAGCATCACGTTCCATTCCTTAAAATGTGGTAAAGGATTTGTCTAAAATAACCTGTCACCCATTTCTCAGGAAAAATAAAATAGAAGTCTCGGTTAAATGCTTTGTAATGTCTTACTCGTAAATTAGTTAAAACATCCTATTGTCCACAAATCAGGTTTTTAAAATCATTGAGAACATGGGTCTGTTATGTCCTTTGGTGAGTGTTACTGTACCCTGCTTTATTTTATAGTATTTGTTTAAAACACTCTGTATGTGCTGACCTTGAAAATCACTTTATGGAAAGAAAAATGTATCCCTCATACATTTTAAGTATAAGCTTAATTAATATTAATACTTCCATATTTAAATATAAATGAACTCCATTTAATTCAGTCTTCTAAAGGTTTTAATTAAGAATTTGGTTCTAGGCCTTTTGTTGAAGGAAAATAATTCCATATCGATTTTAGAATAATCAGCTTTTTCTATACCTTTTGTTTGTTGATTGGTTGGCTTGTTTTAAAAACAATTCCACTTCTTGACTATGAGAAAATGTGCTTAGGTGCTTATTAATGATACAGTAGCTAACAGCAATGGGGTGCAGAGCCTGAGGTCATCAGCAGTGTATCCAAGGAGGGTGGATATGAATTAAGTCTTTTACTGATTTCTACTTAAAAACAGCAGAGGACCGATCCAAGTCATTGAATATAGTACAAATGAGATCATGGGTATATGAAAGCACTCTGTACACTGTTGAGTCCTGTAAAATATTGCAGCGGTAATTGTGGCAAAAATTTTACTCTGTACTGTTTGGTGCCACACGAGGTAGTGTGAATCTCAGAGAAATCCTCCTCTCCCTTTGGTGGGATGTGGGAGAAAGCAATATCAGCACCAGTTCTTAGCCTCTCTGTGACGGCAAAACCCTTCATCACAAGGATATCATTAGTGCTCTGAAGCATTTAATTTTGATGCTTGACGGCATTTTAAAATGCACAAACCTTTGATAAAGAGCAAATCAGAGCTGTGGCATTGAAATGAGAAAGAAAGGGGGAACAAAAACCACCTTAAGCCCCAAGTAATTAAATTTAAATACACTATTTGCATTAAGTCGAGAGATGTATAAACTGTGGATTTATTTTTCCTATCAGTGAAGGACCCCTTGAGTAAACATCATCTCTTTCAATTCGCGTCATGGGGAGGGAACTGTAACCCTGCTGTGGTTAAGAAGTCATCTTTTCTCCAAACACTGCGCATTGTGTACCACTGACACCCACGCTTTAGATTTCTCAACTTTCATAAAGGGCTTTTTTTCACCCTTCCATGCCCACAGGCTGGAGACCTTTCTTTGCATCTGTTTATTTTCTGCCTTCCTCCCTCCGACCCCTAATTTGAGCCAGTAGTGAAAGGTGGTCAGTCTGTTTCAGTTATTCGCCTTCCACCACCCCCCGCCAAATACCCCCAAACTGTTTTTAATTCATTGCTTATGATGCTAGACCCAAGAAAAGTTTTACAGCCCACAAGTGAAGGTCTGTGGTGAATCCATCCTCCCTTTCTTTTCTCCAAATCTCTTTTTCTCTTCTCCATCTTATTTGAGTGTCACAAGTACCAAACTGCTGCAGTAAAATGACTTGTAGGTGTTTAATGGCAAGTCATTGAGGAAGTAAATAAAAGAAAATTGCCGCATTCACGTCAGTGGGGCGCAAGGGCGAACTGCTGAGCTTTGAACCAAAGAAAGTTAAATTTACCATTTTCTTAAAAGGAGCCACCTCTGTTTGACATCAAAGCATCTCCTGTAATTCTTCGTTGTGAAACATGCTACTGTTAGGGAGTCACGATCCAGGCCCTAATTCTGTGCTGTTTCTGTTTATCAAAAACACACACAGAGATAAAACCCACATGTGCCTTCTGGATGCATTGTGGTCTGCTCTCAAACCAACTGGAACCACAGGTACATAGCAAATGGGGATTTGATTTAGAAGGCATTCTCAATTTCTCAGGGGTATGTAGAATTTTGAATACAGAATTATTTGGGGGAAGGGACTTTATCTTGACTTTCTAATAAATAGATCATTCAACCTCCAAACTTTGGTGGATTTTTCCTTTTAGTTTCTTTGATTTTGGCTCTATCTTTTTAAAAAAATGATATTTTACTATCATTTTTCTTGTTTCCGATAGCTGTGTGGGGACAGGGTCTGTTCCGTACGCTTAATCTTGCCTCCCTTCCCCTGACTGCAAAGGGCTCTTTAATTATCCTGACACTTAAACGAGGGTGTCCTTTTGGCAGGATTTTAGGGATAGGTAGAGTAGGTAATGGCTCCTTCTGGCAGTGACCGACTTTGTTTACAGTAGCACATCTTTGGAGATGATGCTGGGCGTCGCAAGAGTTATACAACAAGAGGGATGCTAACGGCTCTTTCTGGATTTAGGATTACGATTTGGGGAGGGGTTTGGTCTTGACACCGCTACACTTAAGAAGTCAGGAGAAGGATTTGGATATGCCTTCCAGATATGGAGGAGAAGTACTGAGCAGATTGTCAATACCTTCCTCAACCAAAAGAGCAGCGCCTCAAAATGGGTCTTGTAACAGGTGCAGTGAAAACTGGTTTTAACGTTAACTTACATTTGAATGACATTTTATGGGCTGTGTGTTTGAAAAAATTTCGAAGCGTTCCATATCCCTTAGAAAACAGAGACTCCATGTATAGTTAGAATCGTCGTTTGCTTCTCTCCTAATTGTCGATATCTTAGATAATCTAAACAGCAAGACCAAACCCACAAAAGATGATCTGAATCAGGCATGGATAAAAAAAGTTGTTTTTGAGGACGACTTACTTCTAACACTTTGTATTTAAAAACTTTTTTACTGTCTATGAAGAATATTTTAGATCTATTTTAACATTTAGTCCACTTTTATTCACTTGACAGATTTATTGAGCACCCACTCTGTGGCAGACAAGATCTTAACCAGTGGGGATAGAGAGGTGAAAAGCTAAAGCCCTGCCTTTATGGAATTACATTCAAATAGCTTATATGGTTGTTTTTCAAATGGAAGAACTGAGGTGGAAAAATTTGAGTAGCTTGCCCAAGATGGCAACTAGTAAATACCAACTTGAAATTTTATCCAAAACTTTTTAAAAATTTATTGCTTGTTCCCAGCAAATTCTTACAGTGAAGAACACTTTAAGTATGTGGCTTGAATATATTTTCATCTTTCCGTCATTTCGCATGTCGTAGATGAGCTCTCTGTCCTCACAGAATCAGGGTGCTAGTGATTTTCTGAAAATTCCAGTCATATTTGCAGGAGTGCACCTCTGCTCAGCCTTTTTTTTTTTTTTCCTTTTCTGCCTTCTGTCCGTCCCTGCAAGTCTTGACCATCCTCCCCAACCTTACTCTAAACACTTCCATGGTTCTTCCTGCAACCCACGATGCATTTCTCTTTATTCTATTTTCTTGTCTCAGTCGTTATCTTTATGTAGCCAAGTATAGACATCTATTGGTTATTGGAAATTCTGTTTCAAAACTTTGTAAATTAAAAACTTAATTGATTAAATCACAAATCTTAAAAAAACAAAAACAAGAAATCAAAGTATACCCGTTAGTAGTTCTTATCTATGACTTTGCATCTATCAGTCACCTTTCCTTAATCACATTGTCAACTAGTCGTGACCCCCTCTTCCTGTTACGCTGTGTCAAAATTAAAGAATGCCTGCTTATGTCTAGAGGCATTAAACTTTATGTAAAGCAAACATCTTTTTTATGAAAGGAATTTGGGTAAATAGGAATGCTTTTCGGAGATACATTTCCTTCTATCAGTGAGGATACTTACATCAGCCCCCAGCTACCGCTTTTCTGCTGACTCTAAAATAGGTGCATTGTGTGTAAAAACACAGTGGGATGTGGAAACACCCACCTCTTACTTCCCCCGTCACCCTGAGAGAACTTGGGGAAAAAGAATTAGCGAGAACTATCTTCTCTTGAAAATGTGTCCTCTGAGTTGACATTAAAGAATAGTCTTCTCTGTGGGACCATTATAAAAATTTCCTCGTCTTTTTTTTTTTTTTTTTTTTCTTTTCTAGTTAAGGGGAGTCTAAAGGAAAGGATGGCACTCGATTTGATACCAGGCGTGGCTGTTTTCGATACAGCATTGTTTGCCCTTTCACATCTTTGCCTCGGTCCATGGGTGCTCGTTAAGTGTGTGCTTCACGGATGAGTCAGGCCAGAAGAATCACGCCTCTATAAGGTTTCAGAATGTAAATCGGAGAAGTGAGAGGCAAGCGGGACCTTTTCTCGGCTTGGTCTTTTCATGTTGTCCAAAATTCCCACTATAAATTAGAAGCCTACTTTTGAACTAAGGCATTGATTTGTCAAAATTCGCATTGAGCCATATATTTGGGACAAGTTTTCAATCTGTTATTTTATTAGTCTATTTATCATCTTCTCTTCTAATTCTGTTAAGGAAGAGGCTGAGCCTCAGGGTGTTGACACTCAGGATCTAAAAGGTTTCTAAATTGAATAGAGTTTGGCCGTGTTTACCAAAATGTGGAAACATTCCATTTGTGGCACTGGAGATGATTTTAATATTAGGGAAGACCCAGATGGAGCATACACAATATTAAATTGCCCTGTGTGAACATTAGTTTCATTTCAGACTCTGTAACACTGTTTATCTCTGTTTTTGGCAAAGCACGGAGAGGCAAGAGTGTCCAGCAAATACTGATAGCATTGTTCTACGTCGACATTATTTTCATTTTTATGGTTACATGCCATTATTGAAGTGATAACAGTAATCGGACATTTCCTTTCAAACTATTTTCTTTGAAAAGAATGTAGTGTGTCGATTTAAGAAAAATATTGCTTAAATCATAGTACGAGTTGCAGGGGGATGTGGCAGAGATTAATTATGTGGGTGACATGAAAAGACTGATATTTGGGGACTGCTGGGGTAGGGAAATGAATGAGAAACGCCATTGCCAAACGCCTCATCTAGAGAAACGGGCCACAGGAGGTCACCCACGGCAGGGTGATGATGGTCTCCAGGGGGATGCAGAGTTGGAGGCTGTGTCGGAAGCCTAGTAGGAAAGGGAAAGGAAGAACACTTACGTGGCTAATAATGTGGATCACATCCCAGGTGTCTCTTCTCTCCAAAGTGGCAGTGTAGCAAAGGCCAGCTTTTCCCAAACTCATGTTTTTCCTCTCCGAGAAGGTAAGAGGTCCTCCTCTGGAGGGGAGGAATGACCGCCATATTCTACTACAGAACAATTGCTTGTTATGTGTATGTCGCTCAGTCTCGCTTGCTCATGGGTTGCTATTGTCACCACGGCCTGATGAAAATGCTCTTCTGGAAAAACATCTGTTCAGAGAGAACTCAGACTGTCCAGCCAAACAACATAACACTGTTTGTGAATATAAACTACCTATTCCACTTTCCTCTTTAATCTTGTTTTTCTCCGTTTTTACGACAGCCGAATCGGCGTACACTCGATTGGTTTATTCTCATATTTGTGCGTATGAATTTTCCTAGGAGGGCTGCATTAGAAATATTCTATTAGTTAGCACGGTCACATTGTTAACGCCTGGCCTGAAATTGTTGGAGCTCTTCGGGTGAGTGCGGATTGCCTTGGAACAGGCTCAGGGGCGCTGCTGCTCTAACTTCTAAAATGGAAATCAGATTCATTTCCCACATGTTAAGCGATAACCCAACTAGAGAGGAACCGTCTTAGTTAATCAGGGCACTCCAAGGGCCACCAGGCAATTTTTTTCCGAGAAATCTGTTGATTGTCAGGATCTGACCCAGACCATTCCCGAGAGAAAGTTCATTTTATAACTTCATGATTTTCCTCCCTCCTGCTTTGTTTCTAACAGCCTCGCTTTTCTATTTCATTTCCCAATCCTAAACATCAGAGTTTAAAGAGCCCCTTTTTATGAAGTGTATGCTAAAGTGCTCTGTTAGGCAATATATTTATTACCTGGAGTGAAATGGCTTTTCACAGCTAGGCAGGCTTCTTAGCCTCCTTGCTACCTCTATATTTATGAAAGTCACTCCTTGCATTTTGCCGGGCAATGGCTCTGTGTCAACCAGTAAAGAAAGAGAAAAAGTGTGTGTGTGTGTGTGTGTGTGTGTGTGTGTGCGCGCGCGCGTGCGTGCGTGTGTTGGGGGGAGGCAGCTGTAATACAGCTAATGAGCACATTTCCGTTTTTCATTTTCTTCAGATGTTCAGCGGCTTCCATATGTCTGCTGCATGCAGCTCAATCCAGTTTGGCATTGCTAACCTTGGGGTTGCCTTTGATGGAGGACATGTGTATCCACTGTATCTTTCACTTGTGTTTATGCCTGGGATCCAATCTGGAATTGTTTTGGAAGAGAGAGGGAGAGAGAGAGGAGGAAATAGGGAAGTCTATATGGGCGTGACCATCTCGAGGCACCCTTAACAGAGATGCTGGGCTGTCAAATGACCACCTCCAAGAGATGCTCCTTGCTGGTACGGGAATGGCTTCGGCTGGAAGATTCCCTATGCGATTATGGATTATGGTGTGTCTGAGCTTTCCTTGCCATCAGTACACTTGTCGGATATGATCAAGTGGGTTGAAGTCAGCCCTGTTCCATTTTCAGTGACAATTTATTTTCCTTTTTCCTTTTTCTTCTGAGGGACTGCATTACACGGCAATAAAATGTAATATAATATGTATGTATGCTGTGTGTGTGTGTGTGTGTGTGTGTTGAGCAGTAGAAAGACCCGACACTACGTTATCGTTCCACAGTGGCCATATTTTTACTTTTTTACATATTTTCACAGTTTGGGAACAAGAAAGAATATACATTCAATTTAGGAAGACCCCTAATTTCTGGTTCTACAGACCAGCTTCATTAGAGAAGATTGCAGATTTCATGACCGCTTCGTCTTTTCCCGGGAGATGCCACATTCGTGCCATTGTCAGTCACAGTGCAGCCTGATAACAGCTGGCTGGAGACGTGGCTACTACAGTGGAAAAGCAAGCATGTGGCAGCCTGCTTTGATAAATCTCAAAGGTGTTCCTCCCTCTCCCCCTGACCCTGGTAATGCATCCAGCAGAGGATTGCTTTTGTATCTTTCTACACGGAAAGAAGAAAGTTTGCTACTCGGCAGGCAGAAGCAATATTTCAGCTCTTGTAGAATCGTTGCAAAACCCCGTATGTGTCCAGAGAGACCATCATTGCTTTATTTGTGTTCTTCATTATTTGCATGGTTGTGTTCAAACTGGAAACTTTCGCTGTAATTAAGCAGGACTTTCATTTATATTGGAAAGTATGTAAGTTCATGACATTCCCTCTAGTACCCTTGGAAGAGTTGCAACTTCTCTTGCTTGTGTCAAATTAATGACCAGTAAGATGACACTCAATACTTTGGAGGGTAGGATGGGATGCAGTTTCACTGTGCTTGAAAAGAAATCTTCTAAAGGCTTTCATGGCTTGCAAAAAAAACCCCCCAAAACAACAACAACAACAAAAAAACAAAGCAGATAGCATTCTCTATACCTACACCATTTTGTGAGAAATGACAATAGGTGCTGTGGAGGTGACACTGTAGACCTGTTGACGTACTAGGTTTTTACTTCAGAGGTTATTTTCCTAAGACAGATTATATACAAAATAATACTGGAGAGAACCATAAAAATGGTATGGTATGCTTTTCTACTGGGGAAGAGTGAAATAGGAATTGGGAGGAAGACAAAACGATAATTCTTAACACTTTTCTTAAGAAAAAGAAAATTATGGGCTGAAGCTGCTAAATTTTTTTTTTTTTTCCTCTAAAGCAAACTGTCTTTTGTTTTCGTTTTTCCCAATAGCACCATCATCCATTGCTTTGGTCCAGGCTAAAGAAGTTACCAGATACAGTGTTGCTCTGGCTTGGCTGGAACCAGATCGGCCCAATGGGGTAATCCTAGAGTATGAAGTCAAGTATTATGAGAAGGTATTACTTGAATGAGCAAGTTCTTCCTACCTTTCCTTTTTTTTTTTTTTCATTTTCATTTTCTTTCTTTCTTTCTTTTTCTCCCTCTCACCCTCCTCTTCCTTCATGTCTTTAGTCTTTGGCCAGTTATAAATCCTGGAGTACCAGTGAATCTCAAAGCCAAATGCGTTTTGCTTCCTAATCAAAATCAATTATGAATTTTATGTATTAAGTTGGTTATCTTGAAAAACAGGAAAAACACATTGTGTTCTAATATAACCATATTTTTTCTTTCTAGTAATGGAAATCAAGATAGCTAGTTCTAATCTAGAAACCTATCAGGAGAGTGACTCATAAATGTCGAAATAGTGATCTGTTTAAGCAGATCATTGCCATTCAGGATCAAGGTGTAGCTGGCTTTCGATGACTATTAATAGAAAATCAGGAAAGGAGAATTATGTTTTTTAGCCTCTTAAACAAAGACATTATTTTTACAAATAAGTTGTCTGTCTTAAAGGACCGAATTCTGAAAAAAGTTATTTGCATTCCTCGTTGTCTAGAAAAAGAGCAATTGTCTTTTCTTCCTTTTTAAAAGATATCACTTATTGGTTTTCTTATTAAAAGCAGAAAAGGAACAGGATTTTTTTTTTTTTCCAGGATTTTTTTTCCCCATTGAAACCAGATTACAACATTTTGATATTTTCTAGATGGAAAGTAGAAAGAGAAAGGGACTTTCTTACAATTATTTCTGTTAAATTGCTGGGTGTAGAGTGAGAAAAGCCACCATCCATAACTAATGTTCTTTTCAAAAAAAGATTATGAGTAAGGATCTGGATATTTTCAGTGTCAACAATGATCATACATGAACTTTGCATTTCTTTCAACATCGAAGAAATAAAGTACTTCTACCATTGAAGAGAACATAGGGTTCGAAGATCTATCCATCTCCATTTTCTTTCAACTTCTGACGAGACTGGCTTGGCTCCTTTAATATTGTGCCTAGAATACGTGGAGGATTTGTTTTACCATCTTCCTCTATTTCATCTTCCCATAATGTAGGATCAGAATGAGCGAAGCTATCGGATTGTGCGCACAGCTGCCAGGAACACGGATATCAAAGGTCTGAACCCTCTGACTTCCTATGTTTTCCATGTCCGGGCCAGGACAGCCGCTGGTTATGGGGACTTCAGTGAGCCCCTGGAGGTGACAACCAACACAGGTAACAAGTTCTAAGTGTACTTTTACCATCCAGGGCAAATCCCATCAAAGTGAGATTCAAGGAGCTGTACTTCAATTTTTGGTTAGGCAAACATTTCGTTGCAATGAACATTGTTTGCAATTAGCCAATGTCTGTGACTTAGAAAACTTCATACTATTTAGAAAAGAGTATTTTGCTGTTATATTATCTGACCTGTCTTTTCATGTGATGGAAAAATGTGGTCTTTTAAAAAAAATGAAGAAGAAAAATGTCATCTATTTTCCCCTTGTTTTCAGCATTCTATAAACCATGAAAAATGAGATTGCTAAAGCAATTCAGAATTGCATAGCTACCTTACATTAAGATAGGGAGCTTCTACCTGGGAAGATTACAGAAGAGGTCAATTTGTTTTTTCCCTTTCCTATTTATTTCTAGGAATCTTTTAAAATCATGTCAGACTAGTTTTTTTAAAAATTCCTTTGGATGATTATATCAACTCTTTCACATTGTGAGTTGGACCAATTGGTTGATTGAATCAAAAATGTTAACGGGCCATATCCATTAATAAGTTACATAAGGTATCTCCACCTCCATAATTAACAAACCAAAACTGAGCCTACTTAGTGAGGACATGATGGAGCAGAATTTTCAACATCAGTTCTAGAAGATAATTTTATTCACAAATTAATAAATAAAATAAGAATTAAAAAAAGCAGAAGAGAAAGTATTCCAGAATTGAATCTGAAGAAGTTTGACATGCTTTGGGATTATCCTGGAAGGCTTCAAGGAAGAAGTGGCTTTTGATTGGGACAATATAATAGGCAGGTTTTTGATAAATTTGGAAAGGGTGGGAAGGAGAGAGGCACATTCAGAACTGCTGTCCTTTCTGAAATGTTCAAGTGTCTTTCTCAGTAAAGAATACATCAGATCGTTATGTAAGTGTGAGGGCTGTGAGTAAAAAGACAAAGAACGAAAAAAAAATGATGCTTGTATGTTTACTATAGGATTTGATAAGAATCTTCTGGTTGAGCTTCTTCGTACAATTATAAAAAAAATGCCTTTGTCTCACTAAGGCTATCTTAGACAAAGCCCTGAGCATTCTGAATGGCTGGTGGCCCAGTCAGAAGTTCTAACTTTTAGGGCCTTCCCAGAGGTGACCCTCGTGTAACTGTCTTTGCTAGTGCCTTCCCGGATCATCGGCGATGGGGCCAACTCCACAGTCCTTCTGGTGTCCGTCTCAGGCAGTGTGGTGCTCGTGGTCATTCTCATCGCGGCTTTTGTCATCAGCAGGAGGTAAGCACTTAAGCCACTCACTGCACCCTCCTCCCTTCCCAGTTTTTATGAGGGAGCTTTTTGTCTCCTCCACACAAAGCTGAAGCTTTTGATTAGCATTATAAACACGGCATTTGCATCGCCAGCCCCCTTCTCTTCCCTTTGATCTCCCTGCACCCCTCCGAGAGCTGCAGACTGTACCCTGGTGGCAGCTCAAAGCTGAAAGCCTGGAGAGACCCAACTCATTCCAGGAAACCTAGCTGAAAGGCAAGCCAGTGGGAGATTTCTAGATACTCTAAGCTATAAGGTGTTACATTTATATGTCTCCTAAGCTTGGACTTACTGCCAAAGGCGTGCACACACGGAATAGCCATATAAATCTTGGACCCCCACATTTGAGCTCTGCTATTTGTCAGACATATTACTGAAACCCTTCTTTGGATCTATCTTTGTTTCCCTTTGATAACATAGGGATAATAATATCTGCCTCAAGGTGTTATCGACAGGATAATTTTGATAGGCAAAGTAGATAATACGGCACACGATAGGTGCTTCGACAGGATACTGGTTAACAGTAATGGGGACCAGAACAGAGAAATGGCCCTGCACTCAGTCTCCCCTCAGGAAAGGCTGCCGTCACTTCCAGAGAATGTCACTGAGCACATCGTGGGCGTGGCACTGCTCTTGGGAATAAATCTAAGCCAGCAGACGACTTATTCTGTGCGAGTGTACAGTCTAACTTGATACTTGAAAAACAATCTGGAAAAGAAAGAGAGAAATGAAAATCGTTTGGCAGCATATTTGTTTGAACCAGTTTTGCTTATCATTGTTGCTTCCATCTATTTGTTAACACTGCCTGGAGCCTCTGGAGGATTGGGGGTGGGAGGGGGTGGCTGTGCTTGTGTACCCACATCTAGGCCTTCTTTGTCTCTTGTGAGAGAGTCTGCCTTTTTTGTCTGATCTTCGCCCCCTAGTCCATCAACTGTTTCACCAGGGGAAGCTTTTGGCAAACAACAACAACAAATAACAGAACCTGAGGATGTCAAAATTAACCTCTTCGATATAAACCTTTTCTTGTTATAGCAGAGGAATATGATACTCAGATGTAGCACCTGTCCAGGGTATTACACTGCCCTAGTGGCAGAGCTTTAAAGGGCCCCAGTAGCCATGCTTGGCCCTCAAGCCACTGTTGCATTGTCTCTCTCTGCCTCTCCTGTGGGTGATATCACTGATGTCATTAAACACGTCTAGCTATTTCCACTGTCCTAGACAAGCCACCATGCCTTCCCCTCACTTGTGGCATATTCTAACTAAGGGTGAAGACCATGTAGCTTACTTTGCCTGGATATAGTCCCACTTGTCACACGTATTTATTAATATCATGTCTCCACCCTCACTCTCCAAGATGCCCTATTATATAGACATCTATTACGGTCACTCTAACATGGTATGGACCAACTCCTCATTCTGTGTGGGCACCTACATTTGTCACCATGTAGCTCTTTTTGGTGCACAGTCTATAACTAGGTGTGTTTGATTAGAACAGTTCGAGTTCCCTCTCGAAGAAGTTAAATCTGCCACAAACTCTCATCCCCGTCACTGTAATACACACACACAACACACACATAGACATGTCTGTTGCACCCTGTGTAATGGTATATCTCGGCTTTTGGAAACTTCAACTACTCTGAACAGAATTTGAATTCCCAGTGTTCTTTTCTTCCCGGGATTGATTTTGGAAGTTAATCAAACTTCCCTTGTGATTCGATTTTGTGTGTGTGTATCTGCCAGGCACATAAACACATGGGGAACTGTATGGGTTAATATGTATCCATTTGACAACAGGAAACAGGGACTGAGATGGGGGAGGGGGTAGGAATTGCATGAGTTTTTGCTCTTATTGTTATATATTCCTACATTTGAAAAATTTCCAGTGTATATAACTTTTGTTATCAGAAAATATAGATGTTTAAGTCTTAAAATAGAAAAAAAATTATTTAATAACCTTGAACTTGAAATCCAGTGCCATGGGATGCTCAGAACCATGTGAGAGAACACTTGTTTGCAGAAAATGAGTCTGGTCTTATGTCTTGACTTTGTCTTTGATATTAACTGAAAGCATTTTTTTAATTGTGGTCCGGCTTTCCTTTAGATTTACTGATTTATTTTTTTTCATATTAAGTTGCCCTGAATATAGCAGTCGAACTGGAGTAATTACAAATAAGTCACCTCATTATAAGTTTCTCTTCGATGTTCTGCTTTGACGAAAGGAAAGGAAAATGTGGTACAGGAAGACAAATTTATTAAAAGCTGTAGCTCTAGAAAATAGCATTCCAAGCTTGATGGCTTAATTTCCTTTCTGATTTTATTGATCACTTTATTATTTAAGGCAGGGTTGATAACAGGATGCATCGGATTTCCAATTATGAGTCCCCACCTTAGAGAACTGAGCCTGTCAAGTTACCCAGCAATGATTACTGTCCCTTCTTCCCCATTAAAAAAAAAATGTCACTTCCCAAGGCTGATAAACACTGCTTGGTGATTGGTCCTCAATGGATCACTTTTTAGAAAATGAAATGTCAACCCCTTGCCCTCCTATTGATTCTGCTTTAGTGTCGGCCATAAAGCTGTCATGGGAAAGGCTTCCTGGAGCCAGGTAGCTGACAGGCTTTTCCGTGGCTGATGCACACTCAGCTGATTCTTCTCCACACGCAGGCCGTGGGCTCTGTCATGTTCAACTGCAAATGCTTAAATGGGACAAGAACAGGTGAAGAGAGAGGAGACAGGTAGTGCAGATAAAAGTCTGGCCCGTGCTACAAATAAAAGGTGGTAAATGGTATCCCCAAAATAATCTTGCCACACTGCAGCCAGCAGTCTGGGAAGGCAACAGATGAGCCCCACTAGCCTGGAAAGTGAGGGGGCTGCATCTCTCTTCTTAGAGCCACAGAATGTTGGTGGCAGGGTAGATGCTAGAGACAGCTCTCCCTCTGACTGAACCCCACACTGCTGATACCATGAGAGATTGTTAAGAGGTAGAGGGTCTGGAACCCACACAGTCAGAAAAGTTTCAATCCATCTGATTCCCTCAAAGAGAAAGTCTGTTTAGTGCTAATTTGTCATTTAAGCAAGAGGAAACAGCCTCAGGCTCACAGCTGTTATCTTTGCTAGATTTTTTTAATAGTAATTGTGTCATTTATTTCATTACATTTACTTTATCCTAAGAAGCCTGAGCTTTAGACAAGCCAGAGTAATCTTCGATTTTTTTCAATGGGAAGATCCACCTTTTTCTATTGGCCAACTTAGATCTTAGAAACATTTACGGATTTTAGTGAAAGAGCCAAACTACTAAGTTCATAAAGTTTATATATTTAAAATCATAAGTACGTTGACTAGATATACAGTACGTTTTACCACCCATGTTATGTTAAACTTACATTTTTATTGGCATATTTGATCGGTGTTTTCCTCATCACCTGAGTTATGATTTAAGGATTTTGTCGGATTTTCAGAGAACACAGTTGTACTTGCTAACCGGGCGGTTGAAGGTGCAGCGCTTCTTGTATCTATGTGATGCTGACCCTAAAAGCTTTATCTCAAACCACATATGTTCCTTAGCACAGCATCTCTTCCTCATTTTCCTCTAGGTATATATTTGTAAGCTCTACAGTATAACCATTTTATCGCTTTTTGAAGTGGTATTTGAAAAGATTATTAACAGCGGCATCATCACATGCAATGATAAGGTCATACATAACCTTCCGGGACTGATGATCAAATATGTTAAATTTCTCTGACCACCCTGCCCTTATATTAACGATTTCACTGGGTTACCTCCAGAAGCATCCCAAATAATTTTCGTTCAGGTTGCTTTAGGCTATTGTGTCTTCCCCAAATAGTACTTTATTGTTACGTCTGAAAAACACTTTTAAGAAAGAACTAGAACACAAGCTAACTCATTACTAACACAGTTTGGTGATCAGAGACAAATATTGCCTGATAACTATGCCTAGGATACTAACCTTCTATGATTGCTGACGATACTGAGTTTCCCTTTATTGTTAGGGTTAAAAAGTACCCCTTTTCTCTGAATTAAGAAAAATCAGTGAATTGACTGAGAAAAAAAATGAAGTGTCTGTGGGCAGAATTTCTGAGGGAGCTACACCGACGGCTCCGGTTTAGAAAACCGAGTAATTTTAATACTAGCATCATGTACGTTAGGAACTTGAAGACCGAAGAGGAGGTTAAACAATTAACTAAACCAAGATCACACAGCTAGTTAGTTGCCTGATCAGGACAGGAGCCCCTCTCTCCTGATTTTCAGTACTGGCATAGATAATTTTAATGTCTTCTTAATGGAGAATTTGACCTACATAAGAAGCTAACATGGACAGTTGTAATCTGTGAATTACTGTGCAGGTCTAATGTGTTATGTAAAGCCAGACACCGCAAGTTGTTTTTGTCTTCTCGGGAAGGTTAAGATTTTCCACTTTAGGGCTAACTGTTCAGGTAATGGTCAAACGGTTACCGTTCGGTCTGTATCTGTCTTCTCTGGTGTCCTCATTGGAATATTATCATCATCTAAGAAGGAATACATGTAAACGGTGGCCTAACTTAGCTCTGATGAAGTCATGTAAATTCATACATTTATGGGGGACAGATGGTATGCTGGGAACATTTTCTCAGCAATTTGCATGCAATCGTACGGTTTCATTCCAACCATTTCAAAATGTTGCTCATGAAGAACATTTAGAAATTATTTGGTGCAAGAACAATGACAGCTTAAGGAAGGGGAAAAAGAAAGATGGCTTCTATGAATCGTCACTGAGCGCAGGAAGGGGACCTTCTGGGGCTGGGCTAGTTATTACTTTGCTTTATCTTCTTTAATCTGCACTTTAACTGAATAAATTACTTACCTTTTACTAATTAGTTTTGGAGCAGTGAACCACATCAATCAAATCCATCCGCTTGGTCAGGGAAGTTAGTATTTTATGAAAAGCGGGGTTTACGCTGGGCGCCTGCTGCATTCCCCCTTCGCTATTTTGTTTGTTTTAGTGAATAGTCAGGGTGCCAGGAGCAACACATCGGTTGGGAGGGCCTTGATGAGAGCCCACGCTGTTCCTCAACAATGGCTGTTAATACCCTTATCACGCCTCCCCTTGACAGAGGGAGGGCTTAGCTCACAGGCTTTCAAAAGTTTCACCTGCAGAGGAGACCCTTTTATCTAACTCATGCATCGAAAAGTCCCATGTTTCCTTCTGGAGCATTCACTAGCCAACCACTCCCACCTTACCGTTTTTTAATCAGCTTGCCCACATCTCAACAATTAGAAAATCTTCAACAAAGGTTTCCTTCTGCCATTCAGGTGATCTGCCTCGGATGACAATTTGAAGTTAGCACTTCTTTGGGCTGTGTGGTTTCCTCCGGGGCTGGCTGACCCAATAATACGCTTCAATGAGTTTTCTTTCTTGAGGCAATAATAGACACGTTGTCTTACCCTGAGACAAGGAGGAAGGGTCATCAGGTGACAAAGGTAGGGCAGGACTCAGGCATTTTAGTTTTCAAGGTATTATTAAAAAGCTAATAGGCTACAATTAGCCTTTGAACAGTAATCCTCGTGTTTCTTTTTCATCATTCCCTGTACTCTCTTGGGGTCCCCTTCTCCAAATCACACTCCAAAGTAAAGAAATTTCCTGAGAGATACACCTTCACCTCTAATTTAACTCCTCTATGTTCAGAAGTCTGAGGAAGGGACTGGGCATGGCAGCCTGACATGAATGATCCCTGCCAGTTTGCATTTCCTCTGGCTTTATGCACATTTAATGAATATGCTTGAGGCTGTTCTGCTCCTTTCTATTGGTATATGCCAGAGTTTTGAATGAACTCACTGGCAGTTGAAAGTTGGTACTAAAGCTGTCCTGCTCTATGCATTTTTTTCCTTCTTTAAAGGAAAGAAATTCAAATCAGTATTGGAGATCTAAAGTGGTTTAAAAGATATACTTGTAATTTTAGATAACGCTTTTAGGAGCTCTGATAAGATATAATCTCTCAGGCTGGTAGGACCCTGTCACACCCTTGGGACCTAGCCATGAGTTTCCCTGACATAAAATGTTATTTTTATAGCGCCTGACCTAACACTCTTATAATTTCCTTTAAAAGGGGGAAGCGGTGGGAAGATTAAGGCTGGGGGGCAGGGGGAACACTGTATCTTTCATAGAAATACTTGGTATCAGGATATTTAAGCCTATTTAGTTTCTTCAATGAAGCAGTGGATTTTGAGAGCAGCGAAATACAATTTAAGTGGATTTACTGATATAAAATGTAAAATTACTTATAATGTACTCTCATACCAGTACATAACTTCATCTCCACTCAGAGGCGTGTGACGTGTGAGCCAGATCAGGGCAGACACCTCTTGCTGAGCGGGTCGTGGGTGAATCACTTTGCCTGCTGCCTCCATGTCTTCATCTATATAGTGGTACTGACTGCGTGTCTGTCTACTTGATTGCTTTCATAGGGTTGTTGTGAAGATGCAATTCAGTAATAGACATGAAGGCTCTTCAAAAAGTTGAACGCAAAGCAAGAAGGAAGGCAAGCTATCATTTGGGACTGAATTACATGCACTTTGCAGTTAACTAGTAACTGGGTCTCTGTTTACTAAGCTGGTCCTGCTTGGCAAACAGTTAGAGGAGGAAATAATATATGTGATGAGAACACTTTGAAAAGTTAAATGCAGTGTAAAAATGCAAGGTATTATTATTTGCAAGGGAATTATGCCCATGGAGGAACATCTGTAGGCTCCGAGGGTCTGATTTTGGAGCTGGTTCCTGCGCTGCTGACAATGAAGAGAGGAATGTGGGTGAGAAGCTTGGGACACGTGACCGCGATGGGGCTGCGCCTCTCCTCACAGTGGCTGCCCTGTAGATTCTTCGCTGTTCTCTCTTCTACGTGATGGTCTGCCCTTCTCCACTTGTTCACAGTCGGGGGTTCAGTTACCAGATTCTGACAGGACCGCACTGCCGAGACGCACCGTGGCCGTCAGGGAATCTTTTGTCACCTCAGAGCCTCAGTTTCCCCATATATGAGTCTTGACTTATCTCTTGTTTAAAGCTCTGAGAAAATACAAGATGATTATTAATTACAATGTCAACTTTACATTTTCGACAGAAGCATATTTTATTCACTGATTTGGCGTCATCTTCCAAAACTACAATCTTCCAGAGCCGCCATATCAACTAAGTTGATTTTCTGATTTATTTAAGTGATATTTACATATACATATACATATATATGTAATGTATCCATATCACTGATTCAAGATTTATATATAGTCAAGATTTCTGATTCCCAAAACTTTATAACAAAGCCAGATCGCATTTCTAGAGGACATTTAGAGTGGAATGCCAACTGTAAAGACTATACATCGTTTTTGGGAAAGAGAATTAAGCTAAAAATGGAAACTTCTCATTTTCACTCTTGCAAATTTTCTACAAACTGTTAGGGATTGTAATCCAGTACAAAGCAAATATTTACCTTTGAAAATTTTACTAATAATTGAGGATTTTGTATGCAGCAACTGAAACCAATAACCATAAAACTATTGTTTTAAAAATAACACATAATCAGATAATGAGTTACCTATCACATACGGAACATTATTGGCATTAGATTTATGCAGAATTCGCCCATGGAAATTTATTTTAGTTCAGAATACATATGGGAAAATTAGCCAACAAATTTGTAATCTATCTTCAATGATATAAATATCTCCCGAGGATTCAAAATTATAATTTTATTTTAAAATATTTTCTTGATCATCTCAGTTTAATACAGTCGTTAATAACAGAGACTCTGCACTCTGACTGCTTGCGTTTGAAACCATTACTCACTTCCAAGATGACTAGCTATTCACCTTGTTAGTTCACCTGCCATAAACCTCAGTTTTCTCATCTGTGAAGTGTGTATAATGTGTCTGCCTGACGTACTGTGGTAGCAAAAAACTTATAGCCTTCAGCTTTTGAAAATAATTTTCTTTTTTTATCTCTTCTTTTCTTTTCTTTTTTTTTTATAATTTTGAATAGACGGAGTAAATACAGTAAAGCCAAACAAGAAGCAGATGAAGAGAAACATTTGAATCAAGGTACAAAAAGTTGGATTAAAAATAATTTTATTTTAAAAGCATATCTCCCATTTTCGGTTCAGAAATATCTAAATAATATTCACATGACTATTTCTATTATGTTCCTTTCATGGAATTATCCAAATAATGTACTGCAGAGCATCAAACTGAAACAGGTGATTGGGGATTGTTAAAAGTGAGGTTAAAGATGGAGATTGAGGAAATGCCTTTAGATTCTTTTCTCCCACCTTCTTTTATCTTCCGCCCTGGAAAGGTATTGGTCAAGCTGGCTTATTTTTGTAGCCGTGTGGCAAGATTTAACAGGGAGCAATTTTTCTCAATTGGAAGGTTAATTTTTTGGAGAAAGAAGCATAAGAAATTGAAGAGTAATTACTAAACCTCAAGGAATATATGCTGTAGAACTCAGGACCACCAATATTTTTTTTAGTGGATTCTAGTCATTTTTAGGTTCCAAGTAGGTCAAATAATACATTTGAACAATTGGCTCCAGAAGGATGTGAGCAAGAGAGAAGAGTCTTAAATGGACAGTGGTTGATGACTCTCCAGGAACACTGTTTGGTAGAATTTTCGGAGTTGATGGCACAATGTTCTACATTTACATCCAATACATTAGCCAATAGCCACAGATACTATTAAATGCTCAAAAAGTGGCTCCTGTGAATGAAGAAGTGAATTTTAAATTCTACTTAATTTTAACTGATTTACATTTAAATAGCAACATGTGGCTAATGGATACTCCAGTAGTGCAAGGAGGTAGAAGGAAGAGAGAGACTAGGGGTAGGAAGAATAATCTTGAGAAAGATTTTCTTGGCTAGAGCATATAAAGCGATGACAAATATGGAATGCTGACTTTTGCCATTTGTTCACCTTTTTTCTGTCTAAAACCATATTTTTTAATTTGCATGTGGTATATATTTTTTAAAACAAAAATGTTGTAATTTTTTTGAGATGAGAATAAGACTGACAAGCCTGGAAAACCAAAGGAACTGGACCAACCAGTATCCTGTACCCTCTCAGCGCCCCCAAAGCCCCAGAAGCTCTGGCAAGGAATGTGGAGGTGCTAATGCCAGTAGCAAGTTCCCAGAATTACTAATGAATCTCTGGGCTGCTTCAGAGCTCACATTCTGAATTTGGTTTGCACGCGACTATGGGGTAGGGCTGAATTACACTTCCTGGTGTTCAAACCATTCATAATCAGGCTACCTTTTCTCCCGCCGAAGCTTCCAGGTGAACTTCAATGTCTTTACTTACAACACCTTCTTTCCAAAACAGAATAAAAGTGGAGATACGATACAGAGGCTGTGTTCTCAAATCTACTAGCCGATGTTATCCCTCTTGTCAATTTTAACCTAGGTTTAATCTTAGTTTGTTAACTGCTGGTCACATATTTAATTGGTCCAGATATTGAGCAAAAGGTGGCACCATGCAGACACTGCCAGTCGAGAAAGAAAGTTTCTATTATCTTCTGTAAAGAAGGAGAGCCGGGTGTGGTGGGAAGGACATGAACAACTCACTGACTGAGACAGCAAGATTCAGCTAACACATTCTCAGTTTCCGTGTAGAGACTCTCTTTTTCTCCGTGGGATGGGGCATTTTAAGAATTTTGTTCTTGAAGTGTGAAGACACTCCAGGAAGTCAGTGGAGCTGCGGCCTCATAAGTAGCTAACAGTGTTTTGTTCACCCACTAGTGAAAATCAGGGCAGGAATTTAAACCTTTTCATACGTCCATGCTAAGGATTCTTCTCGTGCTAAGAAAACGCCTCCTGTGCTAGGTATCTGTAGACTGAGACAACTTAGCTTTATTAGTGGTTCCTATAAATGTCCGGTCAACCTATCACATGTTTATTACTTAGGTGTTAGAACTTATGTGGATCCCTTTACATATGAAGATCCTAACCAAGCAGTTAGAGAATTCGCCAAAGAAATCGATGCATCCTGCATTAAGATCGAAAAAGTCATAGGAGTTGGTAAGTGGCTGTGTCTGTCTAATAACCGTGTTTTCGCTGTGGATATTAAATATTTATATGTGATCATGTAAATGTATGAGTATATTATATATACACGTATATATGTAAATGTCAGTGTACATGAAATTCCCTTGATTTATGTAAAACACTAGGATGATGCCTGGCACGTAATAAGCACTCACAAATGTTAGCTATTACTCTTTCATCCTGAATGTGTTTCTGGTCTATAGTCAATTCTCTTTCTCTCCCCAAGGTGAGTTTGGTGAAGTCTGCAGTGGGCGTCTCAAAGTGCCTGGCAAGAGAGAGATCTGTGTGGCCATCAAGACGCTGAAAGCTGGTTATACAGACAAACAGAGGAGAGACTTTCTGAGTGAGGCCAGCATCATGGGACAGTTTGACCACCCGAATATAATTCACTTGGAAGGCGTCGTCACCAAATGTATGTGGGTCACTCCCATTACAAAGCCAAGTTAGAAGTTACTGGCAAATTAAACACACATTTTCTTTCCAGGGAAATGACAGATGGAGCAGACCCACTGATTGCTAATAGGAGGAAGTCAGTGCTGGACAAGTCATTAATCTTGTAGTCAGCTCTGAATGAGTCCGTGGTTTAAGCTGATGCCCTCTTTCTGAGGCATCTTGCGTGAGATTTTAGGAAAATTAACATTTCAGATTTGTGGGATGCCTCGCCATCTTTCAAATCGTTGCTAGACCCAACTGATTGTCACAAAGTAGGCGCAAGCAGATGGTGAGCGAAATAAATTTTAAGTACTTTTCATACAAAACACAACAAAACCTCACCACACCTTGTGCTGGAAGCTTCGGTTCCAGATGCAGATTGGAGATCTTGGGAATCTTTATTATATTGGGGGATGTGCTTGTCTGCTCTGCCTGATTTATGGCTGTTGCAGTTCAGCACCTTTTTACAGTAACACCTGGTTGAACTTGCCTTTTTGAGTCCGTTAGCATTTGCTGAACCTGCGAACCACGCTGCAGTTAAAATACAACACAGCTCAACAGATGTCTTTTGCAAAGCAAACCCCGAATGCATATGTAAGCCTGGCTAAGACTAACTTATAAAGTACCACATGGATAGTACAGCTGAAGTGGTCATTACTGAAAATGGCTCTGTTCCAGGAGCTGTCATACCTACTGCAGTTACTACAAGTCAAGGATCTTGTAAGCCTGGGGCTATGTCTCCAGGAAGGCCAAGGAGCCTCTTATTTGATTCAAGGTGCCAGTGGAAAGCATCCTCAATCAGCATGTGCAGAGTGGCTGCTCCAGTGTGTGAAGAGAAGCAGGGATGGGCAGGTTAAAGAGAAAATTTTGGATATCAGGTCTGGGGCGGAGGGCAAGTAGGACACGAGGGTCCAAATATTTAAGAAGAGAAAATAGAGAACCCTAGGTCGGAGGTCCTCATACGTAAACGTACAGCAGAATTCTGGAAAACTTGCTAAAGTTTTCTGAATTTCACCTTCAGAGGCTTGATTCAGCAGGCGGGGTAAGGTCGAAACGTTTGAATTTTTAAGCTCAGAGGTACCCCAAATTATTTAGCATGATGCTTGGCAAAAAAAAAAACAACCGACCAACCAACCAACCAAACAAACAAAAAAAACAACTCTTAAGTGTTAACTGGTGTTATTATGTCTTAAGAAGTATATCTTTTCCTATCTTCAGAATCCTTCAAAAAAGAAACTTTGGTGCTAAGGATATGTAATTTTCCACCCAGGGTGAAGGCTATAATTAGCATAGAATAGCTCTATTTGCTTTTTAAGATTAGTTTTACAGACAGGATATTTTTCTGTTGCCTATGGCCTTCGGGGCTGCCCGGAGTCCTTCACTACTTTAATTAAAGATAACATTCCGTTTAAATACTTCTGCAGTTCCAGTTTCTCAAAAGGAGGCTCTGTTCAACTTGGGGTGTTTTTCCTGCTGCAGACAGTGATTTTCACAGCACCTCTGTAGAAGAGAGAAGAAACAGGGGATCTTTGTGTTAAAGTCCCAGCGTGCCTCTAAAACCCATAGCTATTATAGCTGTAACTGTTATAAACGACTGGGTGAATTTGCATAATGCAGTTGTCACTGAATTAAAATGATTTAAATCTTCCACCAGCGGAGCTGTCCCCTTCCCCCATCGTTCGCTCCCCACCGCATCCCTGCCTGTTCCAGAGAAGGCACCGCTTCCCCCACGAGCTCAGCCTGGGTCTGTTCCATAAGCCCCTCTGCTTATGGAGACGCTCACCTTTATTTCTCTTGTAGAGCTCATAAAGATTCTCACAAATGGATGTTGTTAATAAACAGAAAAAGGAATGTAGAAAAATCGTGAAGATGACGCCAACCGTCGGACTAGGGAGGAGTGAGGGTGAAAAAAGCTGGAATGGAAGAGTGTGAATTCATTACCGGCAGCTGCTTGAGTAACTTTTTAAATTGACGGGGAGACTATGCATTCTCTCTCCCACCCCGCTGTCTTTCACATCTTCTGCTCTCTCCTCTACATCTCCCCAGGATCTGGTGAAATGGTAGTAGGCGTTAATGCACCGCCAAGAGAGTCCCCCTTTCTCATTAGTTGACAAAGTATCTTTTGACTGCGGCAGGTTAATTAAAACTCATTTAGATGCATTTGTTCTGTCAGAAGACTGTGGTCACAGATGTGGAGGGTAAATGAATCTAAGAACTAAGAGTGTCTTCCTATTTATGTTGATGGAGGACAGAGAGGTGTTTGGGGACCACTCCCTCCAGCCAAGGGGAAAGGCCGGGAGTGGTTTGACTCATCCTTTGGTCTACACCAAGATTCCTGCATTTTCTGTGGGTTTCCATTCAGCACTTGAAAATCAAATCTCCAGGGTATTGGTTTCAAATGAAAAATTTTTGCTTTGGAAAGATTTCTTAGACTGGACACCAAGAAACAAAGATGCTTCCTTTTCTCCCCCACACCAGCGTCTATTCCTATAAAGGCTCTGAATGCGAAGTGTATTAGCTTAGAAGAATTTTGAGGGCTTTTTAGCATGACACATCCCAGCCCATTTGCCGTAAGTCCCAACTGTCCACAATCAGCAATGAGAGTGTGAATATTTTTGATTTATCATCAGACTAACATTTTATTTTCCTCCCAGGAAATTTTTCATGTTCTCTTTGCTCTAAGCCTTCCCTTAGGAAAATATTGAGGATTTATGCACTCCCCCACCCCCTCCCACAAATCCCATTTAGAAAGAAAAAATTTCAGACCTTGAGTCCATTGCCAGAGATTAAGAATCTAAAGAATGATTCTTACTTCCTAAGGTCCTTAGAAAGAAAACTAATAATAATAATAAAAGTGTTATTTCTCCTTCTTCCCCCAAACTTTAAAATCATTTTTATTTCTTTGCCCCGCAAAAAAGAAGGTGGGAGGGAGCAAGAATGTTCTAGTATTGAATTAAAACTGCTCTCTAGGATGCAATCATTTGGTAAACCTTTTCTGCGATTTTGTTGTTGCTGCTGAGGATGATGGCTTAAGGAAACAAAGGGAATAAGCTTATCCGTAGAAAGGAAAAAGGAAAAGAAAGGCTACAGCCCCTAATCTGAGCGAGATCAGGGGAAAGAAGTTAATACGCTGCATGCTTGAGCTTGAAGATGTGTCTGAGCAAGGAAGTATCCAGCATAGCCACCGTGTCCTGAAACTTGACTTTCTCTGAATAAGTAAAAAAGTTTTTCTGTCCATTGATTTCTTTAGCATCGCACACGTGGCTCTTCTGGGGACAAATAAATTAATTATCTTAAAGATTTTTTTTTTTTACCTTTAAACAGGACTGCCCATTTATCTCCTTCTCCTTTTGCTTGAGAGAGCAATTATCCATTCATGTGTTCCCTGGATACCAGAGGCCACTTTAGTTAAGAACCTTGTCAACAAGTCACCCAAAGGGTTAACTTTCCAGATGGAATTTAAACCTACTTGTCTTTTTAATATTTCATTCCTAGCTCCCCACAGCTGAGGCATAAGCTTGGCTTGTTTTAATTAAATTAGATCGCACAAGACAGGTGTCTTGGCAGTAAAATTGTGCAAAGCCCATTTTGATCTCATTAACTGCAGTGTTCATCAAGGGTTTGTGTTTTTCTTTCTGAAAACTCTAGGTAAACCAGTAATGATTATAACGGAGTACATGGAGAATGGCTCCTTGGATGCATTCCTCAGGGTATGTGACTACTTTATATTAAACTCATGAATTGTGGTATCTGGAAGACCCTAACAGACTCCTTGCACCACTTTGCTTGGTGGTATTCGTGGACTTGTTTTTAATGGGGCGAAGGAAGAAGAGGAGAAATAGAGAATGATGTGACTTTTAAAGACTATTTAATAATCCATGTTCGATGAGAGTCATGTATGATTTATTCTTGTATTGTGGGGCTGTTTGAGCCATAGATTCATTATAGCTGGATAATTTCCATCTAATACAGGAAGCAAACCCAGCTTCTAGGATACACTCACTTTGCTAGTGAATTACTGACTTTGGTTAAAAAGGCCAGGAAATAATGTCGAGTTTGACTGCATACCGGACACAGATATCAAAAGAGATCCAAGTAGTAAATGCTTGGTGAAAATTAATTTGGCCTAATGCTAATGGGATTGTTTCTCGCTCTTTTCCCATATAGAAGAACGATGGCAGATTTACGGTCATTCAGTTGGTGGGCATGCTTCGTGGCATTGGGTCTGGGATGAAATATTTATCTGATATGAGCTATGTGCATCGAGATCTGGCTGCACGAAATATTCTGGTAAATAGCAACTTGGTCTGCAAAGTGTCTGATTTCGGCATGTCCCGAGTGCTCGAGGATGATCCGGAAGCGGCTTATACCACAAGGGTAAGGAGGGTTTGCAGGTACTGGGTTTTAGTTTTGATGAAACTTCCTCGCTTCTCACTTTGATGTTTCAGCTTTTTGTGATTTTACAAGTTTCCTCATCCTTCAGAGCCTCTTTGAAACAGCCTCTGAATATGTGACCATTTTACAAAGCCACAAAGTAGCGCTTCACTTATTGTATTTTTTTACACTTAATTTTTTCTTCCTTCCTTCCTTCCTCCCTCCCTCCTGCCCTCCTTTTTTTCTCTCTCCTTCCCCTTCCTTTTTTCCTTCCTTCCTTCCTTCCTTCCTTCCTTCTTGTTTTAGATTTTCTATTTTTTTCTATTATTAAAAAAATTATTTTAAACAAGACAGAACAATGTTTCTGCTTGGTTGGCTACTGACTCTGAGAATATATATACAGTATTTATAAAACATTTACGCTATCCAAGGTTTTCCAGTATCTAATGGCCTTCGTTTTACTACTGGTAGATAAGCCAGGATTAAGGCACAGTTAAGAGTTATCAGTATCCAGTTAATGGCTGTGCTATCTTAGCTGGACCTTCTGAATGTGAGATACTGATGGAATAAACACAGAATCATAAAAGTTATTGGCCATTAGGGCTGACACTGTTAAAATCAACATGAAACAGACAGTTACCAGCCATTTAATGCTCATTTTGCATCTGCAATCTTAAGCGTTGGAGGGGATTTTTTTTGTTTTTGTTTTTGTTTCTGGTTAGGTTATTATTTTTTTTTCTTATAGTGTTCAGTTTCTTTGGCTCTAATTCTGATTCTTACACATATCTTTTTTTGAATTCCAAGTCCATTCATTTAGGAAAGAATACATCTTTGTGAATGCTGAAGATCTTTTATTTTCTCTCAGTATCTGGAGAGAGGAAAGTTAAAGGAGGCTTCTAGAATGTTACATTTACATAGATAAAACCTTAGCTAACCATTTAAAGAAGGCAGAAGGCAGCACAAGTGTCCTTCTGTATGTAATAAGTATAAATGTGATACACTGCGTTTTCAGAGTAAACTGCACTGAATCAGTACAGTTTCTGGTACAATTTATTGTCCTGTTCAGTGTCCTAACAAAACAAAGAAAACTTTTAAATGATGTCCTCTTGAGCAGCTTAAGGGTCTGAATTCAAGTTGAATTAATTTCCCCTGATTAATCCCTAGTACATTTGAAACTCGATTAAAAACACCTTGCACATAAAAAGACATTTGAGGAGGAAAAAAAATTTAAACATCCTGGGTAATAGTCATTTTTGCAGATTTTTAAATAATTAAATGATAACCAAAATCCTGCCCTCACTTTATTGAAGTCAGTAATGGCTCTGGCATCTGGTATTATTTGGCTTCCTCTAATTGCCTATTTTGTATCTTATCTTATAGCTGCGTTGGTCATATTTCTCAGGATATATAAGAGTAGGATGAAGTGTGATGGATAGAAATTTTTGTATTTCACTTTTTAGGTTGTGATTTTAGTTGTGATTTGAGTTGTGCTGCTGGCTGAAAGAATTCAACAAGAAGTGAAAAGGAATATCAGCTGCACATCCATTGATATACCATGGCTAACATGTATTTTGTAAAACCTGAGATTTCTTTTCTTCTGCAATAGTGCCTGAAGCAGAGCTCAGATAATAGTTAGGCTTTTAAAAATTAATTAAAAAGATTACTAGTTCACTTCCCTGTGACTAAAGAAAACATCTGAGGAAAACTGTCTCTACCTGGAAGACTAGTGAAAATAAACAAGTCTCTTATTATTGTTTGGAGAGCTAGCTCAGGAATGCTGTCGTCCTGCCTGGCAAACAGTAACAACATTCAGAAACTAAAATGGCACATCAGTAATGTACTTAGGGAATAACTTATGGCTTGAACATTCGTAGGGTGGCAAGATTCCTATCCGGTGGACTGCGCCAGAAGCCATTGCCTATCGTAAATTCACATCAGCAAGTGATGTATGGAGCTATGGAATCGTTATGTGGGAAGTGATGTCGTATGGAGAGAGACCCTATTGGGATATGTCCAATCAAGATGTGAGTGTTTATGTTCTGAAATATATTTGCATTGAGATTCAGAAAGTTTCTCATTACGGTAAGATGGAGTAAGCATTGAGCTTGAAATGACACATTAAACTCATGGTTCTTAATACAAATGTGTCTAGTGATGTAGTTAAACCTTATGGCCGTGGATTTCAAGGACACAAATTACACAGTTTAAATGATATAGTGTGGGAGATAGAGTAGCTCGATAGATGTAGATAGATGCATAGATTAGTGACAGGGGATAGTATTTTTAATTAGTTTTAATGAGTTAACTTTTAAACTCATACTGAAACAAAATTAAACTTTGAATTTTAAGAAAATGCGAGGCTCTATGAAAAACACATTTCACATGTGATAAAATCGACATGAAAGGTTTATTGGAAGAAAACTAGTGAATATTTTAAAGCTGACAGAGTTGTAATTAGAGCTTGCCCCTTGAGGACTCTAAAATAAAGCTTCACTAAATGACCCTTTGTAAATTATGCACATCCCTTTAAATGTACCATCTGGACTACTTCGTAAGGGAGTATCCACAATGCCTGCAATTTCAGAGAAGCATTCAATAATGACACTAATAAGATTCCAGAGTAATAGAATTTAATTACAAACATCTCTAGTGAGAAAGGAAAGGAAAGGAGAAAAAAAAAAAAAAAAAAACTAGACCCAGGAGTCTTCCTAGAACCCTTATTAGCTAATTCTCGAAAGGCTTTTGTTAGTTCTGGAAGGGTTGGAAATCAGATCACAGTAAAATGGCCACTCTTTGAACTTTTAAAATGTTTATATGTATGAGGTAGAATGTTACCCTAGAGTTATACAAATGCACGGTATTCAGGTATCAATAAAAATGATATTTTAGGAAAAGTCTTCCTTTAAAAACTTCTCTCTGATGCGACATGTTACCTGACCATCAGCTATATCCTGAATTAGGAAGTCGAAAAGTCTTGACAATTCATTGAAGCAGCGGGTGCACTTAAGAAACAGGATGCTGATTGCCTTATCAATTAAAAAAATGTTCTGAGCGATAGAGAAGTTACTGCACACTGTGTCTAGAGGGGCAAAAAGAATTCCCTGATAGATTTAGAGGAATGGTCAGGGTGACATTGGATTACCTGTAAATTGAAAGGAAATTTTATAGCAGGTGGAAAGAAAGACAGCAGCTAGCATAACTGATAGGTAATTACAGGCTGGAAAAAGACTACATGTGTGACTAGTACGTAATCTATTCTTTGATGTCATTATGCTACACAAACACCTTCAAGTACTTTTCTTGTAGCAACATTTGGTCTCAAGTTAGAGACTTTCAGAGGGTCAAAGACAAATAACCTAAATGATCAAGTAGTGCTTATATTTACTTATTTATTATTTGATATTTAAACTTTCCTTTATTTTAGTTGAGAGTCACAGACAAAGGCTCATCACAGCAAATTATCTAAAGATTTTGTTAGTTTCCCTGACCTAAATATTTTCAGACCTGTAGTTTTGACAGTTTCTTTGTTATAGTAAAACAATTTTTGTTGCTTTAAATTTTAAATTGTCTGGCTTTATCCATAAAAAAAGCATCTAAAGCCATTTGGTCTCCCACCAATAATATGGATCTATCATTCCTGTGTATTTGTCTCTGTGTTGGATTCTGTGTAGAGCAGGAATCAATAGGAAATGTAACGGGAGAATTACTTTCATGAGTAGAATTCATTTGGCATATGGTGAATGAGTCAAAGTAACTGTTGAAAATATGTCAGATTTACCAAGTTTTTTGTTGGTTTTAATCCTCTGCCCCCTAAAACATTCAACAGTAAACTGAGAAAATATGTTTTGTTAACCCACAAGCCATCTTCCAAGCTGGCAGTGGATAGAGAGCTAATGAAAGAGTATTAAGCAGTCCGAGGGTTTATAACAAATTGTGTTTCCCTGGCACTAGCTCGATGTTGCTTGCATTCTCATCAATTCAATGCGAAATGTTTTCATCAACTCTAGAGTCAACACCATGTACCTGGAAAGATAAAAGAAAGCGAGAGGACCAAGCTGACCTAATGGAATTGCCAGAAATAAATAGAATAATGTTCAATAAGATAGCATATAGAAGTCGACTTTAGAACTAAATAAATACTAATACGACAAGATGTTGGCAAAAATACGTGGGAGAAAAAGGATCAAAGGGCTTAATAAATCACAAGATGATTGTTAAAGTGCAACAGTGCGCTGGTTAAAGAGACGACGGTCATGCTGGTGCCTAGAAACTGGACTCCGCTGGACTGGACACAGAATATGACCGTGTTCCATTGAAGGCCAAGGGCTGATTAGTAAATAGACTCACCTCAGGGTGAATCCAGTGTGGTCACTGAGATGCCTGCAGCCACTGGTTATTTCACTGGCAGTTATCATTTGTGTAAGGGGCGCGGAAAAGAGAGACTGATTTAAAACAAATAAAACTTTTAAAAATTCCCAAATAAAAAGCAAAAGCACCTCCAGAATCCAATAGCATACCCATAAACAAAGTGTATGAGCAGCCAAGAAATTATGAAGTAATTCCCCTCTTTAAATTTGACATGAGTCATACCATATTGCATTACTGGGATTTATGCCACGAAGAAGGGAGGTTTAGAGAAAAGTTAATAAGAAAAATACTGTAATATCTCTGAAGACAGATTAGAAAAATTAGAATTAGAAGAAAGACTTTTGAATGATTTATGTATGTGTTATTAGTCAGGGAGACCACTGTGGGCAGTGAGACAATTACCGTCTACTATTTAAGTTCTTTCCTTAGATATGTAAGGGTCCCCATTAAAATATACATTTTAAGTAAAAAAAAAAAAAAATCTGTCAGCTTTTTTTTTTTATCTACTCACACCTTTAATGGGGTCAATTGACAGCCAACTGAGACCAAGACAGAGATACAGAATTTGTATACTGTTATATTTTGGTCTTCCAAAAGTAAAAATGTCTTGGCATGGGGTCGAAGATTATGCTATGTCAGAGAGAAGTAGTTAGTGTCTTCTGGATTGGGAGGATGCAAAGGGAATTCCATTTTGGAGGCAACTATTCATGCTTTCTAGTGAAGGTCTTTAACTCTAGGTTAGAGTCTCTTTTGTTAAGAGTGTTTAGCTGATGCCGGATAGCAAAATGAGGCGGGTCATCGCTGTGTGATTTCTGAAGGTCAGGCCAACACCATGTTGTTGATCTGATTGGGTCAATCACTTTGGAACATGGATGCATCTTCACTTTAGAGTTTCAGTTTGGCCTCATCTGCCATTTGAGAACACCTTGTAGCAATGGCTAGCTTGCCTGTCCTGTTGCCAGTGATACTCAGGTCTAGCTTTGGCTTCTGTAAATGAATCGGAGATGCTCCATTGCTCAAGCTTGCTGACAGCTTGCTGTACAGGGTACTTGCCGATCTGGAGGGTGAACCTCTAACAACAGCTTGCCTGGCAGCTTAACGTACCATTCTGTTTCCTTTGATAGGTGATTAAAGCGATTGAGGAAGGCTACCGGCTACCCCCTCCAATGGACTGCCCCATTGCGCTCCACCAGCTCATGCTAGACTGCTGGCAGAAGGAGAGAAGTGACAGGCCTAAGTTTGGGCAGATTGTCAACATGTTGGACAAACTCATCCGCAACCCCAACAGCTTGAAGAGGACAGGGACTGAGAACTCCAGGTGAGCCACACCTACTTAACAATGATATACAAAAGAATACATTAAAGATGGCAGGTGAGCGGTGACTCACGTTAATTCCTGCCCTTTACTCAGAGGTCACTTCCCAGCTCTCTGCAACCTGGGTGGTTTCTTTCTCAATTAGTGGAGTATTTATGATAGTTCTAGTCACCATTTGGAAGAGCTAAATACCTGTCTGGCCTCAAATAGCAGTAATAAAAACAATTTTTTTTTTTAAAAAAGGAACAAAGAAATAACTAAGGTACTCACTTATAAAGTGTTAATTGTAGCAAGAGATTCATTTGGTTTCAGTTCTTAAAGTTTCTCTTTTCTGAGTCTTTCAAGAGTAGAAGGAAACAGGACCAAGACAGAAAGAAACAGGACCAAGTCACAAAGCATGCAGATGAATGTTTAAGAGGGTTTTAAAAATTAAAGTGATTGAGCTACTTGTGAAAGAGGCAGTTATTATTTCACTGGAAAGAGCAAAATTAAGAAGTGTATCAGTCCAGAAAGAAGATAAAGATACTGCAAGTTCTATATTTCAATAGGAACTTTTCTGCATGGAGGCTGAGCTTTATTGGTTTGAGGTTCAGGATACCTATATACAAGCTCCATCAGAAAAGATATAGACCGTCCTTAGCAGTTAAATGATTTCAGAAGACGGACACAATAAGACCGGGTGACAGGCCTGCATGAGGCGGGGCATCTACTCATCTCCAAATCTGCCCCGTGTCAAAGGTGTTTCTTTCATCTTGACCCTCACTAAAAACAGGAGGACATTTCCCCTAAGATATCCAAGCCTTTTCCGTCTTGGCCAACGCTATGATGTTATCCTCCTGTCTTGCCCTAGAAAACTTAACCTAAAGATCATGGACAAGAAAGACTATACTTATTGTTACAATACATGAAAAAAAGAATTTGGAGCAAATAGCAGCGATGCCTTCTGTTCTCTTTTAGGCTTTCAGTTCCCTTAGGATTTGGCCACTGTACAAAGAGCTTACTGATCAAGCTCTTTTGAAACAGCATCGGGCTGAATTTTGCCATTTGGTACCTATGTGACCTAAAAAGAAAAAAATAAAAATCTAATGTTTCTGGGCCAGGTTTTGTTTTTCTGTTCACTGAGAGGGTTAAAATAGATGACTCTAAGTCCTGCTTTCTGTATAGGCAGCTTCTTCTATTCCAATGTAAAGTTCCAGCTTTTACATCTCCAGCTCCAGATCCCACGTGTTTTGTCTGAGGATTCAAAGGCCAGTTCTTGATGCTTCTCCTGCTAGCTTAAACTATTCAGCTACTAATATCGCATATAATATGTGCTTAGCACCGACGTGCAGAACAAATTGAGTTATTGGATACACTTTTTTCAATTCTAGTTTTTTTCTTTACTGATGGTACTTAAACAGCTTTGATGATTATCACTGCTTGTTGATAATGGGGTGTGACGTAACATGATATGATATGAATTTTGCGACTAAGCACAAAATTCAGCAAATGTCATGGTGTTCCACAAAGAGCTCCAGAACAAGCTTGAGACTATCCCTTTGAGTTAATTGATATGGAGTGAAGATATTTTCATCCTAAGGTCATTTTGACCTTCTCAGGAACATTAATGTTGCCTATTAATGTTCTTGGCTTAAAGTTAAGAAGTAAATGCACACTGTTTGGTCGCTGTTTAATAATGAATATTTGAATTGGTAAACGTTCAACACTATTGCTTAATATTTGTTATGTACTCAAAATTGGGAGAGGAATTAAATCTTTAGTATTCTTGCCATAAAAATCTGCAGAATTTTATTTGGAAAATTGGATAAAATTGAAACAATGGACATAAAAGAAAGGTTACAAAGGCAAGGTATTATTTGGGGACAAAACTAATTGATAAAATAAGTCTTTGTTAAAATATTTATATAAAAAGTAGTGCAAATGAAAATAACAGGTAAAAATTAAAATGAAAAAAAATGGAATTGGATTAATTCCGTAGTGTTGAAAATGAATCAAGGCATTATATTGACTTTTGTTTTTACAAGAAAAGAATTGTTTTTTGCTTGAAATTCAGTAGTGATGGTATACTTCTGATTTAAATGTGTGTATTCAAGTAACATAGTTTCAGGATGAAAATCAGGTCAAAATGTTAAGGTAAACCTCACTCCATAATTTCTAAAGAAAAGTAAACTTAAAAAAAATATAACTTAAGTAGTAGTGACGCTATACAGGTGATTTTAATAAGGGTGACAAAAAATACCCTGTTGATATCTACCTGTGATTATTAGGTATTTTGATGATAAGATGCCTATAATTCTTTTACTAAATATTTTCCATTAATAGGTGATTTATTACTTATCAATATTATGAAGAATGGCAGAATTCCTGCTTTGAACTATCGTCACTCTTAACAATGCCCTAATATAAAACACCTGGCCTGAGAAATGCGTAAACTAATAAATAAGTTAATAAGAAGTGCTCAGATTTTGTTGAAATGATTAGTTAGGAGCCCCAGCAAGGGAATACGAGAAGCACATTCCACAGTCCAAACAGTGATCAAAGTGGCCATTCTTCCTGCCAGTCTTGGCACACGTGCTGGTCAGGCATGGGTTGATTAAAGAGGGGATTAACTCCCTGCTGTCCCAGACTTGTTCGAATGCACTGAGACTGCCTGCAAAGCTGGCTGGAAGCACGCTGGACTTGAACTCTTGCTGCTTTCTCCTTTTCCGTCAAGTCTGGCAGGGTGCAAGCTCACAGTTTTCCTTACTCATACTTCACTAGGGTTTCCATAGTTGCTGAACTAAATTCTGTGCCATTCAGTGCTGGCAGGGACTGGAATCTTTCTGCAAAGACTGAATCAATTTCAGCCACGAGGGCTCCCCCAGTCTTTACCCCAGGCTAGGGTGTTTAAAAGAACTGCTATGATCACTAATGCACTAAGAGGTTCACAAATGCCGGACATGAAATTAAGAACGAACAGGATGACAGATATATGCTTTAGAAGCTTTGCGAAATTAGGGGAGAAAAAAAAATCACATGATGACATTTGATGATGGTTATTCCATCTAAAGCCTGTGCTGGTGTTTCAGTTTCTCTTGCCTGTCTCAGGCGATCTATAGTTCTCTGAGTCTTGCTGTCTCGCTGATAATTCTGTCTATACTTACTTGTTCCATTTCCAGACCCAATACCGCCTTGTTGGATCCAAGCTCCCCTGAATTCTCTGCCGTGGTATCTGTGGGCGACTGGCTTCAGGCCATTAAAATGGACCGGTATAAGGATAATTTCACAGCTGCTGGTTATACCACACTAGAGGCTGTAGTGCACATGAACCAGGAGTAAGTACTCAGCGATGTAACACGAAAGGGTAAATCTAGATTTAATAGTATTTTCCTTTTTTGCTTTGAGCTGCATAATCATCCTACCCATTAAAAAGCAAACTGGAATGCCTTTCATTTTAATTGAGTATAATTTTACACAGCCTCTATAAAGCACCTACATTGTTGCATTAAATTGCTTAATTAAACATTTTAATACACCTGCCTTGTTGTGCTGTATGAATTGTGGCTGATTCAAACGTGTGTCTGCATGAAGCCCGAGAAAGAGATTCTCAGCTCTCCTAATGTTTTCTCTTTCTCTCTCTTTTTTCCCCCCTTATATACAGTGACCTGGCACGAATCGGCATCACAGCGGTCACACACCAGAATAAGATTTTGAGCAGTGTCCAGGCAATGAGAACCCAAATGCAGCAGATACATGGCAGAATGGTTCCTGTCTGAGCCAGTACTGAATGAACTCAAAACTCTTGAAATTAGTTTACCTCATCCATGCACTTTAATTGAAGAACTGCACTTTTTTTACTTCGTCTTCGCCCTCTGAAATTAAAAAAACAAAAACAAAACATATATATATATATATATCTGCAGCGTTGCTTGGTGTACAGATTGCTGAAACTGTGGAGCTTACAGAAATGACCACTGTCATTCGAATTAAACCTGGAACAAATTGTTTCTCAGAAGTACTCCCATAATCGTCAGTTTGTAAAATACATGTACCTGTATAAATAGGACACCACCTCCGAGTTTTGATGCTGTATTTGCTGCCGGACACTGAGCTTGTCTGAGACATCCTTGATCCTCTCTCCACCTGGAATTACAACCATAGTATTTTGTTTGTGACATAAATCGCAGTCATCCTTCTTTCGCTGGAATGAAGACCGTGCCCAGAAACATTTTTGAAGGACTCGGTTGTAGCTTTTAAGGCTTGATTGGTACTGTAGGGAAAAACCTTCGGTGCCGGTGGATTATGATGGCATGAAGGGCTGGAAAAAAAAGGAAAGTGGATTTAAAATAATGATAATAATAATATTAAAACCCAAACACCATACCCCGTAACTGGACAAATGAAGTCTGTTTCTTTGGGCATGAGGCTGTGCCATGTAAAGGCTTATCTGGAACTCTATGAACTTATCGTCGCTACCTTATGTGGATAGTGGACTCTGACAATCTTGAATAAAGAACTTTTACACTTCTCTGCTTTAAAGAAGCAAACACAAATCTCCAAGGTAAGGCAAAAGAACCAACAATGAATCTTTCTCTAAGGAAAACTTTAAAAAAATTTTAAAAAAAACTGATCATACTTGAAACACTGAGCAGTAAACATTTTTTCATGTCTATCAGGTAGTTTGGGGTTTTTTTCAAGACTTCAGTCCTCTCTTGACAATTGGGAGTAGAGACCAAAATGAAGATGGCTTCTCTATTGTTCTTCCAGGAAAAAGTGAAGTAAAAACTACACACAGTGAGGTTTGAGAGGCAGGACCACTGCAGCCTGTGCTTTCTCTTACACGAGGTTCCTCTTGCCCTTTGCTGCCTTTCATTAATGACATAGATATTTATTGAACATCTTCTGGGTGTCAGATAGTAAACTTGAGCATCGCTGGGTCATGTACATGCCCCGTTCCTTGGAGAGTTTGCTTTAGTTGAGAAGTACTCGAGGGTCTATTTCATTAGTCTCATTGTATGTCCTGCTCCAAACAGTATCAGCCAGGGAGGATTTACCTAGATATCCATGGTGAGACTTGGAATTCACCTTGACCTTTTCATTATCAAAAAGCAACCTACTAAAAAACAATGCTTTTTGCCCATTAACCTTAAGATGCTTCTATTGTAATCCTGGAACTCACTTCTTAAAACATGTAAAATAAATGGCTTTGTTCATTTTTAGAAGCCGAGGGCCTAACTTTTTTGACTAGACAAATTTTAACTTTTTTAACTTTTAAACAACAACTTGGCTGATTTTAATGACCTTCTCTCCCTCTCGCCCCTTTGGTTTTATCCTGAAAGCTGTTTCATATAAAGCAAGGAATGTTAAATGCGATGCTGTCAAATCATGACAGTTTAGTAAAAACCTTTTGCAACATTAGCTATAAAAGCTTTTCTGTTTAGAAAGAATGTGAAATTTGTATTTTAAACTGCTCCAACAATTTTTGTTTTGTCACCACTTTTACTAAAGTCTAAGAGCGCTAGATATTCATGTTAAAAGTTGATAAATGTAGGTTATTTTCATGTGTTTTTTTTTTTTTTATTTTGCTTGATGCTTGTGTTTAAAAAAAGTTTATAATTTCTTTTTCTTTCAGCAAAGCTGTGGAGAATTTTATTTCCAATCTCCACAGACTAATTCAAATAAGATAGCATTATGACATGGCCTTATAAGTAAAAAGAGAATGTTACCTCACGTGCATTGAATAATGAAAAGTTTTGCTTTCTTAAAGTCAACAACTGAAAACGTGAGGTATTTTTCTAAACATCGAATGTATTCACTGTAGAACATTTCAAAAGAGATTATGTCAAATCTAAGATATCCTAAACAAGCTAATGCTGTGTACTACGCTGTTACTTCTCAGCAGGTATCTCTGTAAATGAAATAATCAGGCAAGGGTTGAAAGGTGGTGGAATATGAAACCTTCATTCAAGGGTTGATCTGAATCTTAGTTTTAACACATTCATGAGTTAGAGTGCAGGCCAATGGAAAAGCCAAAAACAAACAAACAAACAAAGACTTTCCAAATGTCTAAAATAATATCTAGTAGCAGTAAGAGTGTTAACTCCACTGCTTCCGTGAAGTTAGATATTTTAGAAGAGCCAGGCGAGTACAATGGGAATCCTGCATCGTTTCCTAGGGCGTGGCCCAGACGTAGCATCCGGGCAGCTATGGCTTCTAAAGCCAACTGAGATGTTGACACTGGGAAGTTCACCCCAATTTTTTTTTTAAATAACTCCATTTTTCCAACTGTAAATGAAAGATAATAATACTGTGATGACAATGCCTTTCCTAACACATGGCGTAAGTGTGTGTGAAATGCTCTTATATAGGACGCACTGAACATCCCATAAGAGACATGTATTCTTCCTCCAAGGTTTCCCAAATATTATTCATCCAGCTTTCAGTCGTGAATCCAAATGTTTTATTGCAACATGTAAAAGTGAGGCGAAATGAAGTTCGATGGTAGGGAGCCGTGCCAATGAAACTTCTTTACTTTATATGAATTTATGAGGATTTGGGGGTAATGAGTATCTGTACAAACAGTGGTAGAACTATCAAAATACTCCTATATTATTTAGCCTTGAAATTCATGAAATAGTTATTTTATAATTGGGAAGAGTGAAATGCACTAGTAAGACACCATTGCAATGAAAGGACACTTTGATGTCTTCATGACGGACTCAAAGGAACAATGCTTTGTTTATTTAATTGTGATGAAAGTCACATTTTTTACCTATGAGCCCACATAGACCACGTGCTTTGTCTGTTCTATGTTCCAGTAATTCCCCATGATAAAGGAGTTGCCTGAATTCAAAGGAGAAAAGAAGGTTTATTTTTCTTCATTCTTATTCTGATATCTTCGCATTCCCACACTTCTCGCTTCAAACATCTGATCCTTTTGACATTCCTGCTGAGTCCCCAAGAAACCCACTTAATATTACAAATATATTTATATAATATATATTCGTATGCAGGCGTTGGGAAGAAGGGGGTTGGCAGGCTGAGAGGGGACACATGTGTTTTTGAGACTACTCTTTCTCCTCTAAGAATGGAATTCTAGTAGCAAAAGAAAATCACCTTCAAAAAGTTTGCATATCCATATGGTGTTGGTTGTACTCCATCAGAGTGTCAAGGTCATATTCATGGTCTCCTTTTCTTTCGTATAAATACACGTCTGCCTGATGAATCCCTGCACATTCAGGTTTCCAAAACTACGTTTGATACACCTACTGATTTCCAGAGAAGAAACAGTTGGAAAAATAGATCTGATCCCTTTTCTTTCATTTTTTCATAATTGTCAGAATGAATGGTATTGACAAGTGGCCTCTTGAAGACCTTGCTAGTTCCACCCTTACTCACATTTATAATTTTAAATTGCTTAAGAAGTAATTTCAATCTGGCTATTTTATAAGGAAACTTTATTTATTTCTCTCCAAATAGAGTAAAGTATTTTCTACAAGTTTAAATAATGGTCATCTACATCAAAGAAACTAAATTTATTTATCTCCCTCACACAATCAATAAACACATATAAGCAAATAAATAGCTGGTTTAATACAATAAGCAAAATTGTCTGTAAAGATGCACTTTGGTCTTAATCCTTGCTCTACACTTGAGGCCACCAACTGTCAAATGTGGTGTGGGAGATACAGTCCAAGAAGCAATCTCGATAGTCATCTGTCACTTCTTTTGGCTTGAGTTGATTGACAAACGAGGAACCCTCATGATTTCATTGCATTGGGCCAGCCTCGGTGGATTCTAGACTGATGGGGCATCCGTGGTGGATTAGTTCTTGGTGGGCTCAGTTCCTTGGGACCACTTCCACTGTGCTCATGGCCCCAGGTTCTCTTTCTCTGCCTGTTACAGGCAGAGTGTGTTGCTCCTTGACTAATTAGATAATCCCATTCTTTTGAAGTTACTTTCTTTCTTTTTAAGAAAAACATCTAATACTTTTAGTTTCTTAGTTTGCATTTTTTCAGTCATATTGTTGACTCTTGGTAGATTGTAATGTTTCGAGATTTGTTTCTGAGATACGCAGTTTCCCTCACTGGGAAGAGGAGATGCTTGTATCTGGGCTTCCACGGTAGTATTATTTGCCTTTCACCACCTTTCACAAACTCTGAGCCCTTCCCCTCTCACACGACTGCACCGTGACAAGTCAGCATTTTTATTTCAAAGAGAGGCTGCTCGCACACTGCTGTAGACTCAGACTGCGTGGGGTTCTAATCCTAGTTTTGCCACTTCAGAATTTATGACCATGAGCAGGTAGCTTAGCTTCTCTATGCATCAGTGTCGTCATCCGTGTAATAGGAATCTGAATAGCACTTTCCTCAGAGTAATTATAGTTAAGCTGCCGATGCACGTTATTTTTTGGTTGTTATAGTTGTCATTTTTCAGAGGAGCAAAATAAGAATTCATGATTACCCTCCTGAACTACTTCTTACTGAGCCCTACCCACTTCTGTGGACGTGTATTCTTTCTTGCAATATTGGTTGACAACTGGCTGGGGATGTTGGCTGATGTTTTGTCTACAGTCTTGTTCTTTTCTCTACAGGGAGTAGATTCTGCTATCTTGGCCTCGCAGCCCTTCCTGTTGATTACAAAGCCCACGGAAGAAAACAGAACACACCCTCCTCGGTTCTTTCTAAATGTGTTTCTTCTGCTTCTACTGCGCCAGTTCTGGAGCAAAGACACTGATGAAACAGCATCTGCACCTGAAAAGGATAAATGTGCGACTTGTAGATCCCCTTGCCCAGTGAAAGAAACAGCAAGCATTCGAGGTTCAGCATCTGTTCTCCGGTTGCACTGAGGAATGTACTGTCTCGAAGCACCAGCTCTGCAGAACCTTGTTCCCGAACTCCTCGTGGCTTTATTTATATGTATTTCCATACTTCATTCTTGTGTGTCACTGCTGCATTGGTGTGACAGCAAGTGACCAAAGGCTACAGGTTTTCCTATGGACACCGGGTCAGGTGCCACCACACAAAACAAAGCCA